>NC_050460.1:27945393-28207893 GCF_903995425.1 Onychomys torridus | reverse complement strand
GAGAGTGTGAAGCTTGTGGAACAATCCTACCTGCTGAGGAATGCTGACCAGATAGCTTACTGAACAAGGGAAGGGCAAATGTTTTATTGATTTGTTATAGTGGGTTAATCTAGTATTTTCCACTGGTCATGGACACAATTTCAGAAAGATTTTGCTGTCTTGTGAACCAGCATCCTGACTCTGAGGCTTTCATTCACTTGGTGGTTTACATAATCCAGACATGCCAAGGCTGTTCTTGGCACCATCCCCTTGCAAAAACGTCCTCACACTGTGGCTTGTCCTGTCTCTTAACTCAGGGCTGAAGGGACATAATGCTTGAGCTGCTTAAGAAGCACCTGAGTAGGCTAGAAGAAACAATGTAAAGCTTTTAGTGGAACTGGGACAGGGCTTGGAGCTAGCTTGCCTTTTGGTCCTCCCTATTTCTAGGAAGGCCCACGCAGCAGCAGCAGTGTAAAGTTTGTGTTGAACCCATTTATTTAATTTTTTTCTTATGAGATCCCCCCAATTTAAAATTTAGTGTAAAAAGAAATTAGTGGTTAATATTTAATTTTCTCTGTAAATAGATGAGAGCTTATATTTCCATTAGCTTAGCAAATATACTATTTTGACTAAGAGATTATGTTGCACTTAGGTTCTGTGGTTACAGTCTGCACTTGTAAATAAATGGTCATGTTTTTCTCAGTGTTCTCTTTTCTTGCATATACAAAGTATAATAAACTAAGATATGTTAAAATGTGGCACTCTTTTCAATCTAACAGACCTTTTGTTAGTCTGAAGAGGTACAGAAAATATTTTGTTGGATGGATATGGAGAATGTTCTAACAAACTTTTTTTGTGGATGTTGTGCTGGCTAGTTTTATGTCAACTTGATACAAGCTAGAGTCATGTGAAGGGAGGGGACAATTGAGAAAATACCTTCATAAGAGGAGCTCCAATCCAGAAAATTAACCAACCATTCCTCATCTTGGACACCCTATCCATTGCTCAAAACTATGGGAAGCCAGCCCTCACCTTTTAAAGGGTTCCTATGAGGAGGAGAGAAGAATAAGAAATATTAGGTAGAACGATAGGCCTAGCTGACAAGAAGAAAGACAGAAACACAGGATAGCTTCGGGAGGACCTGGGTCAATACCCAATGGCCCAGAACTTTATTCAGAAGCTTTTTATAACAATGCCATGGGGCAAGGCAAAAGACCTCTCCCTTGCTAGATACAGCCAAGTGCAGATCCTTCCAAACACCTGGTACCCAGGCCCATGGTCCAATCATCCTCTTATGTAGCCCTGCTGGTAAAGAAAGCTCAGATCTCACTAGGAAACCTCTATGGGCTCCCACACAAAACCAGGGCGATAATGTGTCTGGGCAGCAGGTTTGGGGGCTGAGCATGCTCAAGCTCCAGGCTGCTGCACACCACCCTGTTGGCTCTGCTCTGCAAAGACATGTTCCCTGTCCACTGTGGCCTTCTCTCACACCTGCCACCACCATTGCTCTCTGCTCTAGTCCTCCATCTTTCCTACCTCGCCATTGCATATATGTCTGTTGTACTGGCATTGCATACTGCAGTGTGTCACACACTATATTTTTTGCCCAAACAGCTTTACATGCAATGTTGAGTCTTTGGTTTGGTTTCTGAAGCACCATAAGCATTGGATCATTGCCTAGGCTAGTCTCATATATTCTGCTGTTGCCCAGAGTCAGGGTGATGTTGCAGGTAGGCAGCATGTGGGGGGCAGGTTCCATGCAAGTTCCAGACTGCTTCAGCTCCTGGCTCCCACACACCTCCCTACCCTCAGTGTCAGCCACCCCGAGGCTTGTTGGGCTGGACTTTTGTGCTTGTAGCCTACAGGCAGCACCACTGCCTTGCACTTTCCCTCTCCCAGCAAGGCAGCAGGCGGAGCAGGGAGCTGGGGTCAGGGAGCCTAGGACAGGCCCTGTTCAGTAACGAGCCTAGGATAGGCCCTGTTCAGTAACGAGCCTAGGGCAGGCCCTGTTCAGTAACAAGCCTAGGGCAGGCCCTGTTCAGTAACGAGCCTAGGACAGGCCCTATTCAGTAATGAGCCTAGGACAGGCCCTATTCAGTAACGACGTGTTTCTGTAGGAGCTCCAGGCCACTGCACACCACCCTGTCCTTGATGCCAGGCACTGGGCACAGCTGTTGTGCTTGTAG
The DNA here is from genome assembly GCF_903995425.1 of Onychomys torridus. NCBI lineage: Eukaryota > Metazoa > Chordata > Mammalia > Rodentia > Cricetidae > Onychomys > Onychomys torridus. Next base: position 28,205,728 of record NC_050460.1, on the reverse strand, counting down.
GCTGTGGGCAGTGAGTGCTGCCGCACTGTGCTTTTTGTCTGAGCAGATGCAGGCCTAGGGCTGGCTCTATCCAGTATTGACTGCTTCTGTGGGAGCTCCAGGCAATCTCCCTGTTGTTGGTGCTGGCCACCCAAAGGGTCATCAGGCATGACCTTTGTGCTTGCAGCCTGTTGGCTGAGACGCGACAGCGAAAGGTATAGATTCATCATTCTCCCCCATGCATGACTCTGTTCCGCCATCTTTATTTCCAGTTTCATGAGTGTACTTTTTAAAAGCATCTTCCTGTAAGACTTGCCCCTCTCCCCTTTTTAAGTTGTCCCAGAGCTACTTCAGGCTCTGCAGATGCCTTTTCTGCCTCTGTATCACCCTTAGGAGCCTCCATGGGTCTCTCAGACTCCTTGGAGCTCTGGGGTAGATGCCAGTGGCTGCTGCCATCTTTGCATTCCTCCCTCAAACTTTTTTATTAATGGGTGAAAAAAAGTCACTAAAATATTCACTTACTTGGAACTTGGTTATTAAATCACCCAGTCACTAGAATGAAATTAAACTGGATAATTATAAAAAATTCATGGCACAGTGTCCTCTCACCCAGATTGGTTGTGTTGGTGTTGGTGTTGGTGTTGGTGTCAGTTGCCTTCTGGCTCCTCTGGACTTGAAGCACAACATAGAGCATTTAATGGCTGCAATTTCTGGTTCTTGTATGCCAAATGCAAGATCAACTCCATTCTGTTGTAATTGAGTCAAGGAACATTTAGGACTATTAAATAGCTTATCTTTTGTCCCATAATTTTTCAGGTGATGACATAGGATAGACTTGAGTTGTTCAACTTATTACCAAGGAAGAAAATATTTTTTGCTCATGAGGTGTGACTATACATATCAAGATCTGGGGACAGGGCCTGGTACTTTGTGTTTTCAGAACGTTCCATGTGAAGCTAAAGATTGAGAAAAATTGTTCTGTGAATGACCCTTTAAAAAATTCAAGTTCCTAACTGGCTTATCCAACAAATAGACGATGCAGGTCTTCAGCTCTTATTTGCTCTTCTGTCCGCCTCTGTGGGCAATTTAGGCACAATGATCTGTCCTTTGTCAATAATCCATACATATATTTAAAGGCCTGCAACATGCCAGGGCCTAGTAAATGCTAAATGAATATGTACAGCAGAGTGTCTCAGCTAATGTACTGGTAATGAATCTCCAATATACTCCACTATTGATCCCATGAACCCTTGGGGAAGCTAGGCCAGACCTGGAGTACTCATAGCTCGTTATCTTTGATTCTAAGTAGTGCTTTCTTTTTCCTCTAGAATATTTTCCAAACATTGTTTTATATGTGCTAAGTGACATGAAAAGGATAGAGAAAGAAGTACTGAGAGAGAGTACAGGCTTGAACTCGGGCATATTTTTTCTGCTGTATACAAGTTATATAATTAACTATGTTAGGGTTCTCTAGTGGAAAAGTACCAGAGGAATGAATATATATTAAAAGGAAATATGTTAGATTGGCTTATACAGTGCTAACTGTCCAATAGTGGCTGTCTCATTCTGGAGAGGCCGAGAACCCAGGAGCTGTTCAGTCTACAAGGCTTTATGCTTCAGAAGTCCTAAATTTGGTGCTGAGGGCTGAGGGGATTTCCAGAGAATCTTTGGTTCTTCAGTTCACATTGGAAGACTGGAAAGCCCAAGGTTCTTAAACCAGCAAAAGAATGCCACAGCAGTAGCAACGGCAGCAACTGGGTGGATGAACTTGCTAGCCAGAGTAAAAAAAAGCTTTTTTCCCCTCCAAGATCTCCTTTTATCTGTGTTGCCGTCAGAAGATGCCATCCACATTTAGGGTGGGTCTTCCAAATTAAAACTAAGATAAAAGCAAAACAAAAAAGCCATGACATATTATGAAACGAGTCTCCAAAGATGCCATTGAATTCACTTTCTGTTGGCCATCCACTGATAATCATGTAGCCTACCCTTAAGAGTGGTTTGTTTTCCCATTGAGACTCCCTTGGAGAAAATTAAATTTTCATTTTCAAGTGGTTATCAATTGGAGATAGCTTTTAGGTTAGGGATTGGGGACACCACTGTCTCCTTGGTGTCCTCCATCATCTCTGGCTCTTAAACTCTTTCTGCCTTCTCTGACCTCTAAGGGGAAGGGTTTGATGGGGACAATCCTTAAGTCTCACACTCTGCATATTGTCTGGCTGTGGGTCTCTATTTTTGTTTCTATCTGCTATAGGAAGAATCTTCTCTGATGATAACTGAACAAGGCACTGATCTATGAGTTTAGCAGAATGTCATTAGGAGTCATTTTATAGTAATGTTCTTTTAGTCAGCAGTAGTATTTGGTTTTACTTCAGGTCCCTGGACTATGTAGTCTCAGGTTCTTGGTCATCCAAGCAGTGTTGGATATGGGTTCCATCTTGTGGAGTAGGTCTTAAGTCAAATCAAACATTGGTTAGTTAGTCCTTGAGTCAAATCAAACATTGGTTAGTTAGTCCTTCTAGCTTTGTGCTACCATTGTACTAGCATATCTTGCAGACAGAACACCATTGTAGATCAGAGAGTTTGTTTTGTGGCTGGCTTAGTGTCTGCTTTTCTACTTTGGTAGCAGCAGAGTACCTTCCTGTTCCAAAGGCTCTAAGTAGGCACCAGTTGGACTTTTCCATTTTCAGTGTCTTGTGTGGTATAGCAGGGTCCTTGCTGTTGTTCCCTTTGGGGGCCAAGTAGATGAAAGTCAAACCACACAGACTAACGTCGAAACAACAAGCTTAGTGTATTCAGGAAGAGGCAAGCCTTAGACACCCTCCACCCCACCCTGGGGTACGGTCTCATGAATATGCATCAGCTGGTGTGACAAGGCTGTCTCTCATTGGTCCAGGTCACCTCCAGATCATGTTTCAGCTGCTCTTGCTAAGACCATCAGGCAGACCCAGGCTGGCTCTCAGAAAGTATCTTTTTTACTTGTTTGGGCTGGATGGCCCTCAAGAGTAGGTGTTGTCTTCAGCAATGGGGCCTTGGTGGGGAGCAACCTAAAGTCTTGGCAACAGCCTGGGTTGTTTGGGGGTTCCCATGGGACCCCTTTGGCCAACAACTCAATTAGATGTAAACCATTCCTGATACTGGAAGCTTCATTTGGTGACAAGAGATGTCCTCTTAGGGCTCTGTCTTCCTTTTTACTTGGTGATTTCATTTAGATCACCTTCATACACACACACACACACACACACACACACACACACACACACACTCCTTAATTTTAGCCATGCTTCCCTGTATTTCCTCCCTCATTCCCCTCTTCCCTCCCTCTCCTCACTTGATCCTCTCATTCCAATCCCCCCCCCCCCCATTCATAACTATTCTATTTCCCCTACTTAGGGACTTATGGAAATCAAATGAAAAGTAGATATCTTTAACCTACTTACTTTATTTATACATTCTGGGGATTGAATTCATGTCTTTGTGAATGCTAGGCAAGTCCTTTACTACTGAGCTATGTCCTAACCCAAGATTTCAACTTCAGGCATTTGTTCATGCCAGTGGTACCATTGGACTAGACTGATGATGAAATGGAACTTGATCTAACTTTTTAAGTGGAGTGTCAATTTTGTTAATGTATCTGATGCTCTTAGAGAAAGATATAGCTTCTTAAGAAATAAATCAGTTTAAGATTTCACAGAGTATCTTTATTACTTTTGTGTATTTATTAAAAATTGTCATATATGTGTGTGTGTATATATATATATATATATAAATACACACAGACGTGTTGCTGTTACATAAAGACATTTCAAACAAGTATTTACTGTAAGTTGAGCATATTCTCCTTGTAACCTTATCCTTTCCAGTTTCACCCTCCTCCCTTCCATTAGTCCCCCATGTTTCCCTAGTTTGTGTTTATATAATATATGCAAACAGAATGTATGTCTTTCTATAAAATCTAGGATTATCTCAATTTGCATCTGTTTTCCTGAAAATTATATAAATTCATTCATTAGTTGAAAACCAGGTAGACTGGGACACATAAGACAGGTGAGGAGGGGGAAGGGAGGAGGAGGAGGGGATTGGGAGGGGGAGAGAGAGAGTATGAATATGAATATGAATATGAATACGCGGAGGACATGGAATACAAAGTCTTTACTATTTAGTTATGACTCTCAAATTACCTTCCAGTTATTTATAAGCTCTTTGAGAGGCATAGACGTTTTGATTTTATAATCAGGTAACATTTATTGAGTCCTCAGACATGTTTTTCATAGTTTAACAAACACAAGTCTCTTGAGTAAGGTAATTCAGCTTGATTTGGATGGTAGCATAGTGTAGTTGGGAGAATGTATACTTTGGAATCAAATCAGACCTCAGACTCATCTGCTTATTATAATCTGTGTGACTTTGTGTAAGTCTGCTCTCAACTTCAGTTTCTCATGCCTTGGGTAAGGGTAATGATGGAATTTTTATGGTGATTGTATATTCCTCCTATCCCCCTTATTAACTATGTCTGTTATTTAGCAGAGAATCTAAATTGCTTGTCCTAAAGTTCCCATTTAATGTGAAGTAGAATGTGGTACTAACAGCATGAGAGCAGGCTCAAGAAGCGTATGTTCACCCAGGGGACTCAGAGGGCTTCCTGGGGAAGTTAGTGTTTGAATTGAGCCCTGAATGATGGGAGTGTGTGAGCATGTAGAACTGAGAGACAGTGTTTTCTGAACCATGGTATGTTTCTATTATAAAGGCTGTTGGTAGCATCACAAAGGATCTTTTAAATGGTGTTTTGGCTAAAGATATAAAATCATTACTCAAGTGGATGATTCTTATGTTCAATCTTTGTAGAAGCTGGATGTTATTAAATCTCAGTGAAAGCATTCCTGCTGGGTGCTGAGCAATTACATGTGGGCCTCATTGCTTTGCAATCATCTGTAATGGGGGATGGAAGGTGGTTCTTTGAGACACGGAGCTTCTTTTTACAGCAGCAAACATCCAAAGAAGCTTGGTGCTTTCCTTGTTGCAGTGAATTCAGTCTTGCCTTGGCTTTATGTCAGTGTTCCTGTAGTTTGTTTTTAATCTGCAAGTTGTGCCTTTCTCAAAAGTGTATCTAGAGGTCTACTTAGCTTATGGTCCCTTCTGATGGGCTTTCCAGAAGTCATCTTTTCATTTGTAGAAAACATAGGTTTGCTGAGTATTGAAAAACTGAAGAGCTGGGTGGGCCGAGTTCTCAGGACACTTGATGGGCAGATCCTAGATGCCACAGATGCCATGGGCACTCAGTATCTCTGGACAGAGCACAGAGGGAGGTTTCTTGGGCGTCCCTTAGGTCTTGAGTTTTATGTCTGCACTCACTCTAGACAGGGATCTCATTCATTTTATAAAATTAAGTACATACATAAGTTTATGATTCCTAATTGTATGTGTTCAGCCTAGCATTTTCCCTGAGCCCTAGACCCTGCTATTTAAGAGTGTATTTATTGTCTTTGTTCTGAATCATGTAAATGCAGTTCCCAGATCACCTCAGGTTTCTAAACCTGACCTCCTGGTCTGTGGTCCAAATCACCCCATCCTTCCCAGTTCATCTCAGGAAATAGCAACTACGTTGTTTTGATGAATTCTTACCCAAACCTTGATGTTTTCAGGCTGTTCCTTTCTTTTGTACCTGTGCAGTCAGAAGAGGGGTCTAACTTAAATTTACGTGGGTACCATTGTTTTGTTTTGATATGGAGCATCCCCCACTTGCTATTAGAAGGTGGTGAAGACTTAATACTTACTAGCAGGAGGTCTTCATGCACTTGGAGAGGATGGTGGGAAGCTACCCTTTCCTCTTCCCAGTCAGTTGTTTTCTAGTTGCCGTGAGGTAGCGTTGTTCTAGCACATGTTGCTTTCTATGATAGTGGCCTCACTGAAGTCCCAGAAGCATGGTGCATTAGTAAGTGCATCACTGACTGGAACATTCAGGCTTTGAGCTGAAAGAAGCCTTTCTGTCAGCTGATAATCTCAGGAATTTGCTATGGTAATGGAAAGCTGACCAACGCAATTCCAGTCCCTTCAGTCCCTACAGCCACAGTGCTTTACACTCTCGCCATCCTCTAGACCGCTATGAGAGCTTCAGAGCTGAATTTCTGGTCCTGCCTCAGCGGATTTCATCAGTCTCAGTAGAAGCAGAGAGGTAGAAAGGCCACCACAGGCTAGTCTTTCCCAATTCCTACAAGTCCTGGGACCGAACCTTCAATAACATTCTCTCCAGCATCCTGCCCCAAAGTTTGAGGGAGGTAATTATTTCCCTGACACATAGTCAAACGACTATAAGAGCATTCCATTAGTGCAGCTGATTTGGGTATAGGACAGTTGTCCTATATATCCTCGATATATTACTAATCTCAAGATAATGAGAATATAATGAAGTGCACTCACTACCAAATGTAACTGATCATAATTCCACATTTTTAAAGATTTACAGTGTACTTCAGAATTGGGAAGTGCTTCGGGCTTACGACTAGGAATGTCAATTATCATTGCACAGTGAAGGAAATACTGGTTAGTAGAGATTTCAAGTTGAGTTAGTATCAGAAAAAGCAGCTTCTGTCTTCAAAACAAAACAAAAAAATTAGTCTTACTTTTCCCTCAGAAATTTGTGGCAAAAATCTCACCCACTTATATTCAGATAGTGAATTTGTTTTAGAGTAGTGACGGTTGACAGATTGGCTTTACTTAGTGCTTTTTAAAAGTGAAGTTCAACCGTTAAGTTCTGCAACGTTTTATTTGACATAACTTTTGAATTTTTTGTTTATTTCCTGACCATGTAGACATGAGACTCTGATTTAGTGACAAAGTAGAGTATACTAATGAGGATGTCTTTGGGACATAATGGTAGAGATTTAAAGGAGTGATTTAGTTTTAGTTATGCCCTTCAGCTAGTGTGCTTGTGTGTTAAATTCACCCATGTCTTTATGTTCTCCTCTGCAGCTTTGTTTTTCTCAGGCCCTAACTTGTTAATGAGCTCACAAGTATAACCCAGTTATGTACAGTAAGCTGAAGGCTGTCAAAGAATCTTCAGATCACCAGCTCAAAACATACCTAAGTTTGAGTTTGGAAAAGAAAGTGCCTTCTGGGTCTACAGTGTTCTTTGCCAGGTTTCACAGGAAGGAAATTGCATTGCAGCCTGTGTGTGTGTGTGTGTGTGTGTGTGTGTGTGTGTGTGTGTGTGTGTGTGTAAGCATCCCTTGGTTGTAATGTGTTGAAGCCAGGTGATACATTCCTTCTCTCAGGTTATTTTATTAGAGTTGGGGAATTTGAAATACAATAACGGTATTCAGAGTTGTAATTTCTTCTTTGTGTAGTTTTTTTTTTTTAATTTTTATTTTTTTATCTCTCTACTGTTTCGATTTTGTTTCCTTTCACACAGGCTCTCAGTTCAGCAAAGAACTACCTAGAAGCTATGAAACTATTAGTCCATGTTAGGTGAAAATTATGAAACTACCCAGCTTTTCTTAATGAGGGTTTGTTTTTGCAAGAAACTAGATTAGCAAAAATCCTCAGTAAAGTTTAAAATGAAAAAAGACAAATGAATAAAAACTCTAAATAGTTATTATCTTCCATTGAGACTGGGTCTTATCTAGGACCTACTGGGCTTGAATTCACCTTTGTTGTCGAGAATGACCTTGAACTTTCGGTCCACAGACTTCGGTCTCCCATTGTCAGGCTACCGTGAAAATACAAGATTTAAACTGGAGGCAGTGGGCTTTCTCTAGAGGCTAGAGCGTCATTCTGGGCTTCTGTTTCGGCTGCTTGGCTGCTGTGGCAGGAAGCCACCACAGGTGGGACTGTGTGATTGGACGTGACTTCGTTATCCATAAGCCAGGTGCCCAACTGGATTTAGCTTATGTGCTGGGTGTAGTGTGCCAGCTCCTAATTTAGAGCATAGATTCCTTTTTTTTTTTCTTTTTCTTTTTCAAACTGACATAGATCTTGTACATGTTTGCTGTAGCTGCTTTTAATCAGTGGTTATTATAATAGCTTATGAAACAGGGTGATAACATTTCTTAATATTTTAACATGAAAAATTACAAACATATATAAACACAAATCTCTACTTATTCATCATATGAAACAATTACCTATCCTTTTCTACATTGAATTTGTTCTTTATTTTGTTTTAGCTGATTTAAAACAAACAAACAAACAAACAAAAAAACCACAAAAAAACCAGATTTGTTCCAAACTCTGGTTACGTGGTACTGTGTAGATCAGAATTCTCTAAAGAAACAAGGTCACTAACACACAAGTGCAGGAAGAATAGTGTGCAGAGAGAGGTAGTGATTGTGGGGAATTGTGTCATGGGATTATGGAGACTGAAAAACACAAGATCCTGCTGTCTACAGCTGGAGACTCAGGAAAGCCAGTGGTGAAGTTTAGCCAGAACCAGAGGCCCAAGAGCCAGGGCAGCTAGAGACAGGAGCAGGACACTGTCCCCAGTCAGCCTGTGAGGAAGAAGGGAAGATTCTGGCTTTCTTTAACATCTGGCTTAGGCTCCAACACGCAGGGTGCTGCCCGTTCACACCGGAGAGGGAAAGCTGCTTTGCCCAGCCTGTTAAAACACCCAGACATGTACAGAAATGCCAGGGACCCCACAATCCAGTTAACACACACACAATTAGCCATCCTAAGTGTCCGTGCACTTTAGCAGGCTCTCTACACCCCCCCCATTTCTATTTTTAATATGTTAACTTATGAATGAGCCAGTTCTATAAGATGTTTCATCGTCTGTCTTTGTTTACACCCTGCTCCATTTCTCAGCCTTCCTATAGGTAGCCAGTTCTGCTAGGTTCAGCTGTTTCATCAAGAATCCTTCCTAAGTGACTCACCCTTACATTTCACTTTCTGTCACCTGAGGGGCCATTGGTGGCCATAGCCTTCACCATTGGTGTCTCATTTGATGGTTTGGCAATAGAATCGTCTTCTCAAAGCAATTATGCAAATGTTTTACTTCTAAATTTATCAGCCAGAATTCTTCTGTGAAGAACCTTCCCCAGGTCATCCTGAAGATTGATTTCCCCTGAGATATAATTCACAAGGAACAGAGTAGTTTTAAATCTCACTTTATAGATTGGGTTGGGATCTCCAAAAGTTAGGTTAATTGCCTAAAGTCACAGGCCTCCTGACGGGTCTCGCAGAGTCAAGCCCAGGATTGACACACTTGTGCTGTTTTTTTAAGGGCTTAGTAACAACTCATTCTTTGTTGCCCTGTAATCTCAGTGAGAATAGCATGCTTTTAATTGTCCCTCCTCCTCTGTTTCTTTTTCTGAGTAATTAAAAAGGGAGTAGATCATTTTTTGATAAACTAGAGATAACTTTTGAGAATATGTGAGTCCTTGTGTTCAGACTCTGCTCTATCATACAGCAGCTGTGTGCTGACTCTGGGCAAACTGCTTCATCTTACCATAGTCCCGTTCCCTCATCGATGATGTGAAGATCCTCATAGTCCCTGCCCGAAAGGCTTGGTGTAAGCATTAAGTGAAGTTAGCATGAGAAAACTGCTTAGACCTGTGCCTTGCACACAGTAGTTACTCAGTATCATTTTTGTTTTCTGTAGTGCGCCTGGGCCATAGTTATACCTTTAATTCTATCAGCCATCCACGCAGGCATAGCAGTAGTGCAGTCAGCACTTGTTAGGAAACGCTCTGATACTGTTGACTGTTTCAGAGGGCGAAGGTTGGTCAGCATGACTGACAGGGTGGAGACTGAAGAGGTAGAGCGCATCGGCTGCATTTCTCTAACTCGTGATTACAGAGACAGGTGTCCTAAGGTTTCAGTTACACCTGTAGGGTTATCTAGTAAACTTAGAGACAGTGCTTGAAAAGATGTCTGGAAACTGATTTTCTTGTGTTTGAGTCTTATCAAAGAGGGCTGTTGGTTCTGTTTTTGTTTTTCATGTTTGAGTTTGAACACTTCCTACTCTGACAATAGGACAAGCTGTCAAGTGAACTTCTGTCTGTTCAGCTGGACGTGAAATACTTCTCTCTACACTAGGTGGAAAAGCAAAATGTCTTCTGCCCTGTGCTGTTTCTCATTCCTTACTTGTTAGAGGTCCAGATGGCGGTACTCCGTTGAAATCGTACTTCTAATCTTTATCTGTTTTATCCGTGAGGAACTTTTGGAATGTATTTAGCAGATGCTTGTAGTGAGGGTGATTTCCATGGCCTTATGAAACAAAGGCACTGCTCTCCAGATGAGCTTCTGTGAAGAATGCTGAGGCTGCCATTCTGCATTGTTTCCTTACTGTTTCTGGCGGGAGCTGAGGATGAAGGGTGTATAAACATTTGGTCTGATCCCTGGAGTTTTCCTCATTGCTCCTTTGCATTTCTTTTTTATTTTATTCTATTCAATTTATCCATTCATTTTACATCCCTACCCTCCTCCCTTCTGCCACCCTTCCCCCCCAATCCACTCCTCTTTTGTTTTTGTTCAGAAAGACCTCCCATGGGCATCAATAAAATGTGGCATATCAAGTTGTGGCAAGACCAAGCACCTCCCCCATAATAAGACTGGGCAAGGAAATCGAGTATGAGGAATAGGCCAGCCAAAACGTTAGGGATAACCTCTGCTCCCATTGCCAGGAGTCCCATAAATAGACCAAGCTACACAAATGCCACATATATGTAGAAGGCTTAGGTGAGTCCCATGCAGGCTCCCTGGTTGTTGGTTCAGATTCTTTGAGTTCCTATGAGCCAGTTAGTAGTTTCTCTGCGTTTTCCTGTGGTGTCCTTGACCACAGGAAAAGCTCCTATCATCCTATCTCCCTGTCTTCAGCAGGATTCCCGAGCTCTGCCTGCTGTTTGGCTGTGGGTCTCTGCATCTGTTTCCATCAGTTACTGATGAAGGCTCTCTGGTGACAATTGGGGTAACTGTCGTCCTTTGCACTTGTTACCTTTTTCATTATATTGTATTAGCAAAGCTCGTCACTGTATTTTCTCTTGAATTATCAAGTATGTTTTGAGCCTTGTTCGAAAGGGAACTTGTGTTATAAATGATTTGTACTGTTTATAACCTTTCTGAGAATTTGAAAGAACTTTGTATTTGGCCACGAGACGTGGAACACTTGCATTTAACACAATTTTCTAGGTGCATGAGTAGGCAGATAGGGAACAGTGATGCCATTTAGTGTGTCATGATCCACATGGAGTGAGTAATGTGACTTTGTCATTGTAAAGATCAACATAGGTTGTTCTTTATTAACGTTTCCACCTTATTATTTGTGTGAAATCAAACCACCTAGACCAAGGATAGAAGAAGCATCATGTGCAGTAACTGCAGCTTTGTGCTGATGTTTTAGAGAAGATGATATTACTTATTTTAAAACCACATTGCCAGTGTTATTTCCTTATTATATGTCTTGGGGTTTCTGTATTTACAAATGAAACACTACTGTAGAATTAAAGATAGAATTGAATATAAAACTCTTCCATTCCCTTTATATTTCAGTAGATTACTTTTTCATCCAGTAAAGGAAAGTATATAGAAGATTCTGTTTCATACTTATTAAGGCGACAGTTGGAAGGATGATAAACTGTGCTGGTTGAGGCACTGGTTACTGATGGAAAAGTCACGAGCCATGGCCACGATTACCTAGTTATAGAGAGCCTTATTGAGAGGAAGGTGGGGGAGAGGAGAGAGGAAAGCCAGGCCTGGAGAGAGAGAAAGATGGTGGGGTGAGGAGAGAGGGGAGCAGAGCAGAGAGAGGGGTCTACATTCAGCTTTTTAAGGCACCGATTGTGTGACCACCCCACATAAGTAGTTACCAGAGCATACTGATGATGCAAGATGCAAGACCCTGAACTGTGCATGTTCCTGAGCTTAGGTGGAGTAAGGGCAGAATTCTAATAATAATGAAAATGAGGAGAAACAATGGAGTGGGCTGAGCTATAGTCTTTAGGTGTGTATCTGTCCAGGTGCTTGGCAAAGACTGTGGTGAGCCACAAGAATATGTTATAAGGAGTTCAGCTGTGTATTAAAGCTATACTTTGACCGGCCAAGGGTCTGTCAAAAGGCAAGCCATTTATTATGAATATTTGGTGTTATCCAGCTTTTAATATTTCAGCTGTCTTCTGCTATGAAATTCTTGCATGCCCAAATCTTCCCAGCTCCTCAGACCTGCTGAACTTCTAGGTAACCAACTCCCCAATGAGCCTAGGAGACAAGCTGTGTGTGGGGGGGTGGGGGCAGAAGGACACATAGCTTTGTGTGCTAATGAAGCTCAGACCATCCCCTTGCCTTGAGGCCTAGTGGCTCTCCAGAGCAATTGACTGAGAACAAAAGAGATATATAAAGGTGGAAAGTAGGGTGGAGCAACATTCCTGAGGAGGCAGGGAACCGCCTGGCAGGGGAAGAACAGACAGACATTTTCTGTAGAGGTAGGCAGAATAGATGACCAGGGAGAAAAGAAGAACACAGAGATTTTGTGGATGGTAAGGCAGAACTCTTGTAGAGTAGTTCATCAGAACCAGGAATAGAGAGCAAGTAGAGATGGAGGGTGAAGAAACAGCAGGAAGATGAGGCGGGAAACATAAGAGCTTAGTTGTTAGCAGGACTATGAGATGTCAGTACCAGAGGACAAAGAGGAACTGAGTGTCAAGGTGGAACTGAAGCTATGTAGACAGGATTTCATCCCAGAGAAATAGAGTAGACGGACAAAGAGCTCGATGTTTCTAGATTTATTCCTGCCCTGATGCCTGACGGAGCTGTAGCTGTAAAGACAGAATTTTGTCTTAGAGGAATACACACATAGGAGCATAGTGTACATAGATTTTTTTTCCCCCCTCAGATATCCCATGCTAGATGTAGCGACTCCCCTGTACTCTGGGCTCCATAAAAGACACACATCCTTTCTTGCCAACTCTGTCTTACCAGTGAAGCCTAAATGTTAGAAAGAACCCTGGATGCACACCTTTCTTCCTAGCAAATTAAAGAAATAGCATCTCTCTCTCTCTCTGTCTCTCTCTCTCTCTCTCTCTCTCTCTCTCTCTCTCTCTCTCTCTCTCTCTGTCTCTCTCTCTCTGTCTCTCTCTCTCGTGTGTGTGTGTGTGTGTGTGTGTGTGTGTGTGTGTGTGTGTGTGTGTGTGCGCTGCTCCAGAGTTAAGTCAACTTTCCGGGAATGAAACTTTCTAACCTGGCTGTTGTTTCCAACCTAGTTCAGAATGAGCCTTATCAGTTCTGAGGGAGCTCAGAAAGAGTCGATTGCAGTTTGCTTCTGTTCATTCATGGTCTTGGTCATGTCAGCTTTGCCTCACTGGGGGTTCTTTCCATGTTCTCATTCGGATATGGCAGCTATCCTCTCAGTTTTGGGCGGGTTTTTGGGAGGAGCAAGGATAACCTCTGCCAAGTGTGGAACACTGTCAGGCATGTGGAGGAGCTTGTGCATGGTAGCTTTGTCATAGCTTCAAAAGTTACTGATCATTTGTCAGTCCGCATGTGCATATTAAGATGAGACAAAGAAGCCGGGCATTGGTGGCGCACACCTTTAATCCCAGCACTTGGGAGGCAGAGCCAGGTGGATCTCTGTGCGTTCGAGGCCAGCCTGGGCTACCAAGTGAGTTCTAGGAAAGGCGCAAAGCTACACAGAGAAACCCTGTCTCCGGAAAAAAAAAAAAAAAAGATGAGAGAAGGAGGAAGTAGCAATATTAACAGGTAGCATTTGTTAAGAACATTGTTTTTTTATTTTCTTGTTTAAATAATGGACTAATCAGAAATTAGTGATGCAAAAATATAATATTAATTATTCTTAAAAACCAAATATTGGTGAGTAATGAAGTTTTCTAAGTCCCAAATTTATATGGGTTTTTTTTTTTCCTTTTTGAATGCTTACTGTCTGTAACTCAGGCATTTTTGAAAATATAACTTGAATATAAATTTGTAGCAGTAAAAGTAAATTGAATGAAAAAAACCTTACATTTTAACATTCATATTTAATGTGTAATTCCAAGGTGAATCCATCGGCCTTCAGCTCTCACTTGCGCTCTCTTTACTTTGGTTAACTCTCTTAGTTAACTCTCTTAGTTGTTCTTGCCCATCCTCTTCTTGAGGATGTAAAAGTTGAGTTTATGTGTGCTTGAGAAATCATCTTTTTAGTTCGTTAAGTCAGCCCAGCAGCTGCGGAGCCACAGTGACGTATCTATGTAAAGGCAGTAGAGGCTTGTCTGGGCAATGTTAGGAGTCAGAGCTCTCTGGCTCTATACAGGTTGATAATGAAAGCCAAGTACCACTGTCTCAACTGTTTGGTTTGATGAGCAGAGTAAATGTGGTTTTCACTGTTTTCTTTTGTGACCACCAGTTTGCTTTTAGAGTTGATGAACTCAATGACTTTTTTCCACTCACCATCATTAATCCAGGCCATCCCAGTGAGTTCTATGTTTTGCTGGTTTTGTAACACGTACAAGCAACATTGGTGTTGATCACTTTGGTCATTTTTCTTTTTACAGACCTTACAAAGTACTTGGGTGCTGAATGTTGAAGAGATGGATTCTTAGGGTTCTGGTGAAGGGTTGCTGGCTTTGCAGCATGTCACGGGTAGGTTGCAGAGGTTCTTGTCACCCTATCTGTGGAGCTGCAGGCTGTTGGGGCAAATACACTAGTCACTATGTTTTCAAGAATGAAATTGTCTGGTTAAAACTAAAAGAGGTTTTTGTTGGAAAAGAAAATATATTTTCCTGTGTGGTAGTTCAAGCTTCATATGCCTATATGATGGCATTTCATTGCAGCTACCAAGCATACTATTGGAAAATCAAATCTCACAGCATTTTTATACTTTTATAGGATGCTGTGAAATACCGTAGTATCTGTTGGCAGAATGGCTTTGATTTTGTGCCTGCACAAGGTAAATCTAATCATATAACCAGACAATTTTTAATATACAGCTCACACTGCACCACATGTATGTAGTTAAGAGTTTTTCTGCCTGGCCCAGTCAGGACAAATCTCTCTTACCTGCCAGTCCCACAGTCGCTCAGACCCAACCAAGAAAGCACAGAAACTTACATTGTTTACAAACTGTATGGCTGTGGCAGGCTTCTTGTTATCTACTTCTTCTATCTTAAATTAACCCATTTCTGTTAGTCTATACTTTGTCACATGGCTTCTGGCTTACCAGTGTCTTTACATGTTGCTTTTCATGGCGGCGGCTGGCGGTGGCTCTCTCCAGCCTTCTACTTCCCAGAATTCTCTTCTCTCTTGTCCTGCCTATACTTCCTGCCTGGCCACTGGCCAATCAGAACTTTATTTACACAGAGCGATATCCACAGCACTTCCCCTTTTCTTTTTTTTTTTTTTTTAAGGAAGGTTTTAACTTTTACATAGTATAATTACATATAACAAAACAATTATCAAGCAAGAATTACAGTTACAATATTAAAGAAGATATCCTATCTATCTTATATTTGTGAGTCTAAGGTTTTATATCTAACTTATCTTTTATCATAACTGAGGAAATTATAACTATCTAGCCTTCAACCACATCAAAGACCTCAGAAGGATATAATATTGCCTGAGAACCGGGAGAAGGATGCAAGCATTTTTCGGGAGTCTTGCAGGGTAGATAGAGACAGCTGGCAGCCTGGACAGTCACCTAATGTTCCTTTGTAAAGTTGGGGCATTTGTCTTCAGCCCACAGGGCTAGAGTCTCTTGGTCACTTCTCTCAGTGTTTTGTAGAATGTCTGGCAGTTTCCTCTGCGAAGCAGGAACCTGAAGGACCATTTTGTCAAGCAAAGTTTAGTGGTCACCTTTCTATGGGTCCTGCATGTCCAGTCGATCAAGCAGTCCAGGAAAGAACAGTTTCTTGCCCAAATGGCTATTTTTGCTAAGGTGAAGATAAATTCCTTATGAAGTGTCTTTAATGCCCATCTTCCTCTCTGAAGTAAATTGGTGCTGCCAGGAGCAGACATGTCTCACTGTCCAGAAAGTCTAAATTTTAAAAATATTTTAAATGCCATATTCTGTAGACCTTTGAAGTGTTTAAAGATTGCCTGTCTATCTGAAATATATCTATGTATACCTAGAGAACTTAACATGAGTATAAGTTTAACTATCATAGAAGACTAATTGATCTGTATTTCTTAATTATCCATTACAATCTAAATGAGTTGCATAAACATACTATTTCAAACAGGAATAGAAATATATATACAGTGTAACAAAATTAACTTTAAGTTTGTATCAATAGACTAAAATCTATACCAATATAAAACATTTTAAATGAGTTGTTGCTCTTTAGAAGTAAGTTCATTAATCTACCCTTTCATCCTATCATATCTATATCATATCCCCTTTTTATCTTTAGAAAGAGATTACATTTATAATCAACCTGTTTTAAATAAAATAGTGGTTTTTCTCTGTCCCACACCAGAGGGCTCTTCTGATTTGGGACACAAGAAGCTCTTTACTTTTTCTTTTAACAATGTGCTTGGGTTTAGAGAAGGAGTGAGCCAATCCCATCTCCAAAGCCAGCGTAGTTTTTCTTACTACTTCCTGCTGGAGGGGGGGCGCTGTATCTTATGGGGACACAAAGAAAATTTTAGGATTATGGAGTAGTCCATGAGGGTAAACCCCTGAGCCAGTTGCCTTGAAACCATTCTGGATGTCGGATCATCTGGGCCATTGTGTCATCGGAGACCTTTCAGGTGGTCTTGGCTGATCAAACCTGATGTATCTTAATCTGGAACAAATCCATAGCCTCTGGCTTTCTGTGGAAACAAAAGCAGAGACTCTTTTCCAAAGCAACATATCCTTCTATCCAAATTTTGAAGTCAAGGTACCTTTAAAATTTACATATTTGTTTATCTCAACAGCTTTTACGATCAAATCTTTTTCTGCAGTTAAAAATCCCAAAGACAAGACAAACCAGATTCTCTGTGTAATATCCATCTTTGTAAGACTGAAACGCCACTGTGGCTGCTGGCTCCGCCCACCTCTGCTTCCCAACATGGCGATGGTACAGTTTACCGCCAGCTCTGGGTCTGGAGCCATGTGTACCATCAACCATCAGAAGCAGTTCTATCAAAGCAGCACATAGCCCAGAAACCCTTTTTTAAACTAGCAAAGGCTAAATCCACCATGCAGCACATGTGTCTCAGATCAGTTTATTTGTTCTACAAGGAAGCAATTGGCTATTGGGTGTTTATTTTTCAGTCTGAGAATTGGGAAGAACAATAGTACTTTGAAAATATGCTTGGGTACTGTTTCAGTCACTTTCAGTTAGAAACACACTAGGACAGCGTTGAAAACGAACATTTCAGGGTCAGTGAGATAGCTCAGCAGGCAAAGGCTCCTGCTGCCAGTACCATTTGTAGGTAGGTACATAGACTGCATGTGAGTACAGCTTCGGTTGAACCAGCTCCCTGATGGTGCAGATCTCAGGAGGTACCTTTATTGCTCAGAGCCCCCATTCTCTTATGTATAAGGTAGAACTGGGTTCATTTCATAAATTTAAATTTAAGCAAAATAAATATTAAAGTATAAAAATATATGTAAAATGCTTCCCTGGACAAAGTAAATGAATGAGCATCCATCATTACAGCTAAAACAGCTTTGCTGGAAAGTAGGCACGGATTTGGAACCGTGAACTCAAGGTTATCATTAATTGAGTTTGGTATCACTGGTTCATGACTTATGAAGAGACACATTCCCCACTGGTCATCAGTTTTTAGTGAGACATGTCAGGAAAAAGTATAGCCTCCTCAGCTTTACAGCTGAAAAATAGTGTTTTTATTAAAGTTACCATCAAATTGAAAGCTATTTCAATCAATATTTTGAATCCAGGATGTGCATATTGGTAGTTTTCTAATAGAATTTTTTGTGTGAAGAAAAAAACCTACTTGATTTGTATCATGATAAAACAAAATGAATGTCTATATCCCTCTAGTTTCCCTGTATTGAGGTATGAAAAACTCTAAAAATACATGAAAGGCATTTTCTCGTGTGTTTAAAGCCTTTGGATCTCTCCCTTCTAGAAGATCTATTGTTTCTGTCAAAAGAATTTTTTTTTTGCATAAACTTGTATTTTATTGCATTTCTATTTTGAGTTTTAGGCTGGCAAAATTAGAGGTGACATGCACACTTTAAATCATTACTGAAGCAAAAGTCAGTGAGGAAAGGATTAAGAAGTGCATTGTCCCTGCTTTAGCCCCAACCTGTTACTTAGACAGAACTAAACCATCAGGAATGTATCACTTCTTCTGTAGGAAAAGCAGGGAACCAAAAATAACATTTCTAATTAGTGGCATGGCCTTGAAGACTTGAGTTCATAACCACACCTCAGATCTCTTCAGAACTTGGGGAGTGTGCACAGGTTGTTGAAGCCATCAAGGTGGAGCCGAGTGCTGGTTAATTCATGTACAGCCTGTGGGAGGAGTCTCTGCGCACACCTGTTCTGTGTTGTGTCTGTGTCTACCTCTTGCTGTCTTACCTGGTGAGATGCCCATCTTCATGTGCTTTGTCATCTCTGAATACTAATTTGTATCTCTGAGCAGAATTTTGAAATAAAAAAAAAAATCCATCCTTTTTGTTTTCTACTTTCTTTCTCCAGTGTCCGACATAATGTTCTGCTGTCTTTTTCTTTAATGAAAAAGTTTAATTAATGAACAAGGTGTTGTCAGTGTTGCGCAGAGTAAAGCTCCTTTTCTTCAGCTCTGTTGACTCCCAGGTATTTGAGATTGCTTGTTTCAGTATTGAGTGGAGGCACAGTTGAGGGACAGAGGTTTGGGTACAGTGTTTCCCATGATGGGACTGAGGTGACATTCTTTACATGCCATGTCACCTTATCCCCTTCAGGTGCCACACAGCTTTCACATCTTGAACAGGCACATGCATTTGGCAGGCTTATGGCACGTGATGTTTTCATATCAGAAAGAAGGAACAGAAAATGATGATGTGAATAAGAAAAAATTGAGATCAGAAAGCCACTGTATGTTCACGTGCACACTTACTGCATTTGGTCCACAATTTTTAGAAGATTGTCGCTATTGTGGAAAATAGTGGGCATAGGAAACAGAGATGCCCCTGCATCGCCGGCCTGGGTTGGATGTAACCCAACTCAAGTGGGGAAACAGAAAGAAGCCTTTTAACTGGTTATAGCTGTGCAGAAAACAAATCAGAGCAGCATACGTTGTCAGTTGTGAATTGGGATGATACTGAGGGAAGGTAAATTCCTCAGCATTTATGTGAACCATCTCATGTAGTTGCTTGGTGAGAGCCTCAGTGTCTGCTATTACTCAAGTTTCAAAAGTAATATTGTGCTTATATTTCTTTAGAGACAAATTGATTTGGGGATTATTAGTATTCAACAAATTACTCTTTAAAGCTGCACATCAAAATATTATTCCTATAACTTTACATGTGTTTCTCATTATGATTCTGCTCATTTGTATTCCTTTGAGGACATCAGAAGTAGCTTTTGAATTTCAATGAAAGTTCATCTACATATGAAGAGGCTTATAGGCTTGTGATCCCAGAAGCTGTCCAGGCAGAGCCCCATTCTAGATTTGCAGTTATCCCTGGCTTTCTTTGTTGTTAGTATCTCACCATTTAAATGATTACATTTGAATGAATATAAAAAGTTCTTTTTTTAAGGAACATCTTTTCTTGAAAACAGAATGGGAAATAATTTCTCTTAATATTGAGTTTATGACACAGTAATCTAAAAACCCACAACAGAAATTTTTTATAGCAGAATGGTAATTTGGAACATTATTCATATGTATGTATTTAAAGATAATATGCACGTGTTTGCTTCATGAAGAGAAGTATTTTGCATAATAATATATTCACATAAACTATTGAGGTAAAATTATAGCAATTGATTTTTTTTCTTAGTGTATCCAAGTGTGATGTAGCATAGAGAAACAATTAAAACAGTTATATTAAGGGAAGGAATCTTTTAACATAATTAAATACTGTAGGAGAATGTTAATACCTATACATATTTGTATATTTCTATACAGCTGGAACAAATTAAATAAATCTAGCACAAAACTGAACTTGGAGACTTAGTGAGATAATCATATTACTCTGTTATCTTAACTCTAAAATGGTGATCAGAATAAGAGAATGCTGTTGTAAAATACTGCTTATTATGATTTGAGTGACTACCTTTAGATTTCTTTTTAAAATAATTCTTTGAGAGTTTCATAATATATTTTAAACACATTCACCACGCCCATCTCCTTCCCTTTCCACCCTCCCATCCCTTCCCATTCAACTTTGGGATGTCTTCTTTTTTCTTCTTTCCCTGTCAAGTGCAGCATGTGTTTCCCAGCTAGTCTTGGGGTTGAGGCCTGCCCTGGTGTGTAGTTCACCTATTAGTGGTCACATCATTGAAGGAAACTGACTCTCCTTTTCCCAGTACCTATCAAATACCAATAGTTCCTCAGCTACTGGTGGGATTGTGCCCATCTTCTTCTTCCTATGTTGAGATTTTGTCTGGCTGGAGCTTCTGAAGGCCTTATACATGCTGTCACAATTGGTATGAGTCTATATTTGCATCTCCCCTGTTGTGTTTGGAAATCATTGTTTCCTTGATGTTATCCACCACCTCTGGCTCTTACAATCTTTCTGCTCCCTGTTTACCAAATCTCTGAGCTTTGAGGGAAGGCTGAGCACTTCATGGTCTTTTTTGCTCTGCATTTTGACCAGTTTTAGGGGTAGGATCTCTGTGTTAATTGTCATCTACTTCCAGGCAAGGCTTCTTTTATGAGGATTGAGAAATGGCTCTGATTTATGGATATAGCAAAAAAAAAAAAATCATTACAGGTCATATGTCTATTTAGAATAATGTATTGGGTTTCCTCCTAGGGCTTATGACCATAGGTTCTTGTCTCTGTTGATAGTGCCAGGTATAGGTTCCATCTCATGGAGCAGGCTTTTGTTCCAGTCAGAAAGTGATGGGTTACTCCTGTAACGTTTGTGCCACTGTTCGACCAGTGAGCTTATCCTGTCTGGACAGTTGTAGACTGCAGGGTTCACAGCAGGGTGAGACTGAGGCTTACTCTTCTCCAGCAGTGTGTCTAGAACCCTCCAGCACCATGAACATGTCTGTAGGGATGAAGCTTCCAGGTGAGTACAAGTTCTGTGGTATCCTTAATAATAGTTTACTGTCAGGCTCTGGAGATAGCCAGGAGTATTGGCACTACCCTGCTAATAATAACTTAAGAGATGGCAGCAAAGATCATTTCTGTCTTCACTACAGTGCACAACTGTTTATCAGTGCCTCTAATGCTCTAGACAGAAAGGAGGGCAAGCCTAGAGCTCAGAGAGAGCAAGGGCAAGTCATTTACTTGACTCCACCTCTCCACACATTCTTTCTTTCTTTAAAAAGAAGCACTTTTTTAAAGTTTAGTCCCATAAGAGAGGTTGTAGAATGAGAAAAATATTACACTTTTCATTATTTCAACAAGCAAAAGTAAATGAAGCTTGCCAATTGTTTAGATTAAAACAGTATAATACAGCAAGTCCACGCGGCCCTGGCTGTTATTTATAGAACTATTACTTATGTGCCAAGTAGGTGCAAACGACACAGAATTTAACAAAATACACAAAATCTCTGTCTTCAAGGGGTTTTTGTCCTCAGGGTATCTCTCCTTTGTCTAGACTTCCTCTGCCCTATGCTGACTCTCAGCCTCTCCTGAGATACTGGACAGGATTTCCAGTCACACCACATCCCAAACCATGTCCAGTACTCTACTTGCCCTGTGAACAAAAGCCATCCCTAGAGATGAATGTATGACTCAGCCCAGTTGTCTCCTCCTTCCCCTCAGCTCGCCCTCTTGGAGAGCCCATATAGATAAGGCAGCTGCTTCTGTAGTACCAATGGCAGTTTTTAATCTATTGCAATTTTAAATGCACCCAGACATGAAAAATGGAGTTTGGTAGATTGCTAAACACAGCTAAGATATATTTGTTCTTTTTAATATGTTGGGACAAGCTCATCCATGTCCTTCACCACACATGGTAAAGAAACAGTTGGGAAGTTTTGTTATTCAATGAATGAGCTTTGCACAGACTAGAGGTTCAGATTTGATGCTGAGGAACTGTTACTCAGATATCTACCAGCAAATATAAGTCAGCTAACCAGTCTTGTACACAGTTATGCACCAGATATGCACCACATGTGATAGTGATAGTGGTTCTTCATACTGTAGAGTAGCACTCACATGTTTGTGGTTAACAGTTGATAAAAGCATAGCACATATAGTTGTGCACAGTTTATAATACATGATGATGATAATTATTTATGTTTTTATATTTACTGTACTGTCTTACTTCAACCCCCAGTTCAGGTATCAAACCAGGACCCTGTGCATGCTGGGCAAGCACTCTACCACTGAACTGCATCTTCAGCCTTAGGCCTTACTTGTTATGATGACTTTTGAGGGTTCTCTTACTTATACATCTATATCACTG
The DNA here is from genome assembly GCF_903995425.1 of Onychomys torridus. Lineage (NCBI taxonomy): Eukaryota > Metazoa > Chordata > Mammalia > Rodentia > Cricetidae > Onychomys > Onychomys torridus. Next base: position 28,183,305 of record NC_050460.1, on the reverse strand, counting down.
GGGATATAGCCCAGGAATAGAGTTGTGTGCCTAGCATGTCCAAGGCCCTGGGATCGATCCCTAGCACTGAACAGAAACAAACACCAAACTGTAAAAGCACACTGTGTTATGCCAGCAGCAGCCCATACACTTCCTGTCTCTGGGTTGTGTCAAGAGACCATAGGGATTGATGGTCTGTGTACACTACCGTGCAAATATACACTTTCCTCTCACAGCTCCACCTAATCTGCATTTCTCAGAAAGCGTCTCCATTGGTAATGACACTCTCCTACTTCAGTGATACTGTGAAAAAAGTTACCACGTGGTTTGAAAATTAACGTTGAAAGTGAGAATTGATATGAAATCTAGGTATTTTTACTATTCAGTTTAATGTGCTCTGTGTGTGTGTGTGTGTGTGTGTGTGTGTGTGTGTGTGTGTGTGTGTGAGTTTTTTGGTTTTGTTCACTAATGTACTAAGACTGAAGCATAAGAGTCTGTATTCAGCAGTCAGTTTGCTATTTTCTGGCTGTTCTCTGGACATGTTCATGTTTGATGAACTTACTGACATTTTAATTTTACATTAAGTTCCTAGGAATAATTGAAAGATTTATTATAGTGTCCAGAGCACCTGTAACCTGAGATATTGGTTTCCTTTAAACGTTACTAGGGTGGTAAAACTGAAGGAAAAAAAAAAAACATTTTCCTTCTATCTTTTCCTGTTCCATGTCTCCTGTGTGTAGATTGTTTGAAAGAATAGCATGGCAACATAAATCCAGTGTCTTAACGAGAAACCACGTTGATGCTGAGAAGCTAGCAGCTCTCCTGAAGCCAGACGATGACATTTTCACAGCTCTCCCTGGGTAGAGTTGTCTTCCTGCATTGCTAAGAACACAATGTGTCAGTAATTTGTGGTTTGGTTACAAGAAGACAACCGCTTTGTTTTGGGGCTCTAATCCGGAGCCTTTATCATAATCTACAGGATGAACTCACCTATCTAGGGTGGTGCCTATAACACACCACTAAGAGGGAAGGGGAGAAACATTACTTCCTTCAAACATTGCATCATTTCTCTGGACTTGATATGCTGCCCCTTTGCAGTGACTCATGTTGTTTATGTAAGTAGGTGGTACAGTGCGCTAATTGAAAACAAAACAAAACAAAACAAAAAAACTAACAGAAATCTGAGCATATAACCTTTTTATTCAAGATATATTTGAATCTTATAATTAAACATTTACACCCATTGAGGCTAGTGAACTTGTCATTCAGCCTTTCATCCATCTCACTGGGAAGTGTTGTAGTGTTATATAATTGGTATTGCCAAAAAGGCAGACTGTAGCATACAGTAACTTTATGCAAACAGACATATATGATCCTTAATGCTGTAGGACAGAAAACCTTTTTTGTTTTCCTGATACTATGGCCTAAAATGACCAGACAAAGAAAAATAGAGAGACTGTGCGGGGAAAGTGCACAGAAGCTAAATGTGGGTAAAATGTAGACAGGATGGTACTAACCTAGCAGAAGCTGCGGACGCTTACTCTTTGGAAATGTTTGTAAAAGTTATTATTGCTTTATCCCCAAGGAGAAATGCTAATCATCTCCAGTTTGGTCTCATGGAGGAGCTAGCAGGGCAGTGAGCTGTGGTTCCGTTAGCCCACAATCAAGGGTCAACAACTAACTACTCTGGGCATGTCCTGCTAAGTGGTGACATTTGGTAGGTTAGGGCTATTAAGTGTATTTTTCACGTTCAATGGTTGGAGTTTATGATGAGCTTATTGAAATGACCCAGTCCATAGGCATTTGTGCTCAGAATCTTAGGAATCAAATCGGCCTTCATCATCCATCAGTGGACTGTTATCTAGACCTGCATGAGATGGAAACAGGTTCAGTCTGAGTTGTTGGATTGGTGCTTGATGAATGAGGGAACTGATGGTAGTCAGATCTGATTGTGGCTCCCTAATATTGCTCAATTAAAAGTCAAGCTGGACAGTAATTAAAGCAATATAAACAGATTTTCTTTAGGAACTGCTAGAGGAAAGGGAATGAGGCCTTATTGTAGAACGGAGCACAACATCAAGTGAAGATACATAGCCAAAGAATAAGTGGAGTCAGTGGATGTAAACTTATGGGAAAGAAACCCCGGGGTATGGCATGGATTAGGAAAGATGAGAGTTGAAATCACACCCTTTGTAAGTTGCCTCACTGACTTCAAAGCCTAGGATCTCCAACACCCTGATACTTGCTGGGTTACTTTCATAGTGAACCTTAAGGGGGAGCAAGCGGCAACTCTGCCATACTTGTGTGCCCTGCGCTCACTTAATGCAGATGTAACTTAGACCTGTCCTGCCCACTCAGGTTGTCAGTTTATTGCCCATGATCACATCTGTTTATTAGCTCAAAATAACATTTTTATTTCTATCTGTATAATACTTTAAGTGTTATGTTTAGTAATTTCACATGAAAATTTGCTCAAGAACTCTTTCTCCAAGCTTTCTAGAATATGTGTTTTATTTAAAGAAGCATGGAAATAAAAATATGACCTTTTATAGACATTTTATTCTGAATGTTAGATTTAGAACTCTGAAGATTTTGCCCTTTGGAAATGACTCGTTATGTGTGCTCTGTGGCTTCTCCCGACTTAGCAAGTATTGCCTGGGTGTCATGGAAGAACATTTGATGTGCTCTGTGAAGTACAGCTTCTGAGAATTTCATTTTGAAAGCTTGTGAGATTACTGCGTAGTAAAAGCAGGGCACTTCCCTCCTATTATTTAAAGACTCTTATGGTCGGCCATCTGTTGATGTCTGATAGTTATTTTAGAAACTCAGTTTTTGTTCTTACAGGCTTTTGTTTTATTTTAATTTAATTAATTAATTAATTTATTTATTTTTTGTGGACAGAGTTTCTCTGTGTAACATTCTAGTTGTCTGGGAACTTAATTTGTAGACCAGGCTGGCCTGGAACTCAATGAGATCTGCCTGCCTCTACCTCCCAAGTGCTGGGATTAAAGGTATGCATCATCATGCCTGGCTATTCTCATAGTTTTTACCCAAATAATTATGTGAGAAATTTACCATAATTTGTATTCCTCTCTTAAGGTAGGTTTTGCTAATATTCTGTCATATCCATCTAATTGAACATATTCTCAGTGGTAATTGTCTGTCTTTGTTTGACCAATGGCCTGTGGACATCACCTAGTAAAAGAATTAGAAAATCACCAAACACCATGCACTGGAAACATTTCATGGGAGCATGAAAATGGGATGATGCCCTTTCTAATGCTTTAGTAGACCAGGGAGTCCTTCCATGTGCAGTGAGTTCATTTTCTTGCATACTGGTGGAGTGCTGGATAGCCCAGGAGCAACTGATCACCTCAGTACAGAGTAGAGGCTAACAAGCCATAAGATAAACAAAGGCAAGCATGATGGAATCCAGATATGCAGCAAAGAGAAATACCCTGGGGGTATTCATAGGGAAATGCTACTGAGGTGTGGAAGAAGAGGCTGCTCCCGACTCCAGACTTCAACATGAAGTATTATTTGAAAGAAAGAAGTTAGAGTCAAAAATGATAAATTGGAACCTGTAATTTTTTGAATAGTTTATTGAGGAAGAGCAGTATTATGGAAAGAACTTGGGTTTTGGAATCAGACTTTTCCAGTTCCACATGCTTTTCAACTCTCAGTTTATTTAATGTCTGTGTTATATTACATTACTTCATTTCTTTGAGCTTCAATTTCCTCTTGGGTACCATCATAGGGAGACCTGTTATTTGAAGTGATCAAGTGGGGTTGCACTTTAAAAAGCACATAGCAGGATGCCTGGTGGTTCCTAAGTGCCTTTCAATGAATGTTAAGTCCCTTTTCCTCTTCTTATCCCATTCATTACCCCGTCCCTTCCATCCCATTAGCTTGTTTTATGAACGCCAAGGCAGGGAGGGATTCCATGTAGGCAATTGTAGTGGCTCATCCACTTGTCAGCCATTTGCCGACAGCTTGTTCTCTGTAGTGGAGATGCAGAGGATGGCATTACGTATCTTAAGAGGCATTTCATAAGTACGGTGGGTTAGGATGAGAAATTAAAGTTCAGTTTAGGAGGCGGACAGAGAGGTTAAATTGGTTTCCACCCAGTATAATCTCTGAAATCAAATTAAGGAGGACACATTGATTATTCTTTCTGCAACAGATTAGTTTCATCCTTAGACATAAACAGCAGGCCCTCCATGGCTTTGGGCTTTCACATCCTTAGACTCAGTGAACTTCAAAGTGAAGTGTTTGGGGGGCAAAAAGTCTTTTGTGTATACTAACCATGTACAGACATTTTCATTGCCATTATTCCCAAGCAATGACAGTGTAACAACTATTCCCATAGCATTTGGATTGTATTACTTGTTATAAATAATTTGGAGATCATTTAAAGTAGGTGGGAGGCTATAATAAGTTAGATACAAATATTACACCCAGTTGTGAGCTATTGGACATTGACTTGTAGATTCTAATATCCCCAGGATTGCTGAGAACAATCCCCATTAGATACCAGAGACAGGGGGGTGATTATAACCTTAACTGTCTCCTACCTGAGAAGGTTTTTTATTGTTTCTTTAAAAAGTGTTTTAGTACACTGCAGAGACAAGTGGGTACGGCAGTAATGGCACCCCCCCCCCCCCCGTGTGTGTGTGTGTGTGTGTGTGTGTGTGTGTGTGTGTGTGTGTGATCGATCTTTGTGTCATAGGGTGTACATGTCCATGAACACTAAATTACTTAGCTCTCTGATCCTAGCTGGCGTTAGTACTGTATTGACTGACTTGGTCTCTTCTTTTTTCCCTCAGTTTGATAAAGGTTATGCTTACAATATCCGTCACAGCTTTGGGAAGGAAGGCAAGAGGACAGACTACACGCCTTTCAGTTGCATGAAGATTATCCTAACCAATCCACCGAGCCAAGGGGATTATCACGGTAAGTGCTGGGGCTGGACGCTGGTGAATGGCGCTTTGCATTACTGAAGGACCTAGCTTGTAGTAGCTTCTGCATGTGTCAGTGTCAGGTTGGAGCCCCCGTTACTGTGACAGTCATTTATTTGTCTTGTTACTCAGCTCACTCAGCCACAGTCAGCTTGTGCTGGAGCAGGCTTCCCAGTTCTCTTTCATCTGCTGTTCTCTGTCGTGTGTTCTACAAGGGTCTTAAAGATAGAAGTGTTTCAAGCTGTTTGAGGTAGGAAAGCCCGAGTTCCAGAACAGTACGTTTTGTTAATGTTCAAAAGGTCACATGCTGAGGAACAGTTTATTGTTTTTCTTACTACTGTCGTCCGGTTAGCAGAGATTAATAAGCAGTTTAACAAGTCCCAGTGTCAAATGGATACATCAGTTTGCTTGAGTTGTGCATGTGCTTCATAAGAGTCAATCATTTCCTACATTGTGCTAGGTCTAGTTTAGGACCTGTATCAAGCGATGCTTAAATGCAATTAAAGCAGGTAAGTTTTTATGGCCTTGACAGATCAGATGGGCTGGAGTAGTAGGCTCTTCTTAGGAAATAGTAAAAATGCAACTTCAAGCTTGCGTTTCCATAGCAAACCAACTCAGGATGGCCAGGTATGTTGTCTTTCATCACGAAGACCTTCAATTTCAACGCTTTTTATTTCTTGGAGGAATTATTGGTCAGAACTTTCTATTAACAAGGTGGCTGTCACCCGACTGAGATCATGTTGCCAGAAAAGGAACAGATCATCTTGGGTTTTGAAAGCTCATGGCTTCTTTACACCAGGCTTGGCTGCGTCACTTGCCCCGCACTGCTGCTGCTGGAGGTGGTCTTTCTCCTCTTGTGCTGGGCCCTGGTGCTTCCTACGCACTTCATGAGTGCTGCTTTTATTGTGCATGCTCTGCTGGAAGAGCCTGCTTCCTCCTGACTGAAGGTTTGTTTTAGGAGCAGCTTCCTCAGGAGGTGTGGCCTGGCTAGTGATTTTACTATTTTTTATTTAAAACCTGTTTCTGGGTTGGGTTAGTTGTAGAGACCTTATCTACTACACACAAGGCCTTTAGTTTGATCCATAGCACCATATCAGAAAAACGAAACAGGACAAAGGAACTCTACTTCTGAATCTGTATAAAAACCGCTTGCTGTACGTGGCTTGTCATTCTCCCCTCCCCTTTTTAAAATTATATTTGTGTTTTAATTTTACACATCAGCCATGGGTTCCCCTGTCCTCCCCCCTCCTGCCCCCACTCCCACCTTCCCCCCATCCCCTCCCCTCCATTCCCATCTCCTCCAGGGCCAAGACTCCCCTGGGGATTCATTTAAACCTGGTGGATTCAGTACAGACAGCTCCATTCCCCTCCTTCCAGGCTGAGCAAAGTGTCCCTGTGTAAGCCCAAGGTTCCAAACAGCCAGCTCATGCACTAAGGACAGATCCTGGTCCCATAGCCTGGTGCCTCCCAAACAGTTCAAGCTATTCAATTGTCTCACTTATCCAGAGGGCCTGCTCCAGCTGGGGGCTCCACAGCCTTTGGTTGAAGAAGCAGAAAGAGCATGGGGACGAAAGGCCAGACGAATGGAAGCACATGAATTGTGAACCAAAGGCTTATCATTCTTTAAGGAGCCTAACGGGAGTGTGCGTTTGTAAAGTCCGTGCTTCTGCCACCCCTGGAACACCTTTTCTGTTCATCCTTTCCCATCCACAAGTTAATGTCGTTGCCATCTTAACTAAACAGCGGTCTCATACTGTTTCTGCTTCTTGTGCATTTCCACATGGGAAAGAAAAGCAGTCATAAGTTTCTTCTTTCATTTTGACCGTTTCACAATTAGGAAATTCATTCTCCCATAGTATCTTAATTTAACAACTTTGGCCTCCTGCCCCCCCTTCCTTAACCTTTCACTTAGGGGAAGTGCTTTACAGAGTTGTTGTTTTGTTCGTTCGTTCGTTTGTTTGCGTACCTGGGTTGCCATAGGCAGTACTCATGTGTTGTAATCTAAATGTGGAGCTGTGTTATCATGACAGTTGATCTTATAACTAAGACTGAGTGACCAACGGGCAATCATTGTGGTCAGCATGGACACATTAAACTGGGGTGGCTCACATCCTAAAATTTCTGTCACACTACTCATAAAGTTGCACAGATGGATCACCTGTGTAAAATTCTATTAGTGTATTTTTGATCTTGTGTAATTGAAACTACAGAAAGTAAAACCTCACATAAGGGTGGGTTCCTATACTGTTCTTCACAAATGCTTGGTGAATGCCTGCCTGCCTATTTATCTATCTGTCTGCCTGTCTGTTTGTCTGTCTGTCCATCTATCCAATTATCTAATAAATCGTTTTAGAGCTGCATTGGATTCACAGGAAAACTGAACAGAAAGTCAGCACTCCTGTGTGCCCTTATCCTCGCACATGATGACCTCCTCCATCCTCAGTGTCTTGTGGCACAGGAAATGGTTACTGAACGTTGTTATTGTTCAAAGCCTGTAGCTGAGATTAGGGTTCACTCTTGGTGTCTATAGTCTATGGATATGGACAAAATTAGGACACTATATATATTATAGAGAACAGTTTTACAGCCTGATAATTCCCTGTGCTTCTCTCCTTCCCCCAACCTCTGACATCCACATTTTTTGACTTTCTGGACATCATTATGATTCCTTTTTATTAATTTTAAAAATATTTTGTCTATAGAAAATTTGAAAATTATAAGAAAATTTGCCCATTATCCCACATTTAATCATGGTCATTATCAACACTTTAGTCTTTCTCTTAAGTCCAAATAGCTAACTTCTAACTATTTGCCTCATATTTTTAAACTTGACATTATTTTATGATTTTTTTATGTTATTAACTAGTCTCTGAAAGATTAGTTTGTTGCATAATATGTCCTTTGAAGGTTATTTTAAATCACTCTCCTATTTTTGGACAGTTGATTGTGTCTCTGATTGTGTTAATGTAGGTATGTGTGTCTCTGATGTACACACGTGTGCATATGTATGTGTTGGTGTGTGTCCGTGTGTGGAGGCCAAAATTTGATGTTAGGTGCCTTTCTCTATCACTCTCCATCTTCTTTTTTGAGACAGAGGTCCTCACTGAAGCTAGTCCTGATCTTTCAGCTCGCCACTCTTGGCTTCCAAGTGAAGGCTGGGTGTGGATCTGATAATAATAATATTCCATTGTCTGGGTATCACAGGTTATTTTTTTCACCTGTTAAAGAACATTGTCTTAGTTAGGGTCTATTGTTGTGAAAAGACACCATGACCATGGCAACTCTTATAAAGGAAAACATTTCACTGAGGTGGCAGCTTTTAGATTCAGCCCATTATCATCATGGCAGGGAGCTTGGCAGCAAGCAGGCAGACATGGTGCTGGCTATATCTGATCAGAAAGCAACAGGAAATGGACTGTGACATTGAGTGAAGATTAAGCAAAAGAGATCTCAAAGCCTGGCCCCACAGTGACACACTTCCTTCAACAAGGCCATACCTACTTCAACAAGGCCACACCTCTCTTTTTTTTTTTTTTCCATTTTTCTTTATTGAGAAATTTTCTACTCACTTCACATACTATCCACAGATCCCTCCTCCTCCCTCCTCCCACCCACCCCTAGCCCTCTTTTCCCAAGCCACCCCACATCCCCACATACCCCAAATCAAGGTCTCCCATGGGGAGTCAGCAGAGCCCAGCACACTGAGCCTAGGCAGGTCCAAGCCCCTTCCCACTGCACCAAGGCTGTGTAATGTGTCACACCACAGGCACTGGATTCCAGAAGCCTGCCCATAGACCAGGGACAGATCCTGATCCCCTTGCCTGGGTGCTCCCCAAACAGGTTGAGCCAAACAACCATCTTCTGTATCCAGAGGGCCTAGTCCATAACCAACAGAATGCAAGAGATGGAAGAACAGATCTCTGGCGTTGAAGATACAGTAGAAGAAATAGATTCATCACTCAAAGAAAACACTAAAGCCAACAAAGTCATGACCCAAAATGTCAGGAAATTTGGGATGCCATGAAAAGACCAAACCTAAGAATAATAGGGATAGAGGAAGGAGAAGAATACCAACTCAAAGGCACAGAAAATATATTCAACAAAATCATTAAAGAAAACTTTGCCAACCTAAAGAAGGAAATGCCTATAAAGATACAAGAAGGTTACAGAACACCAAATAGACTGGATCCAAAAAAAAAAAATAGTCTACAGTCCCTCCTCTTTCTCGACATTTGGGCTCCTGGAGCTCCACCTGGGGCCTGGCTGAGGATCTCTGCATCTACTTCCATCAGTTATTGGATGAGAGTTATTGGATGACAGTTAGGTAGGGTGTTTGGCCTAGGTCACCAGACTAGGTCAGATCAGGCTTTCTCTCAACCATTGCCAGTAATCTACAGTGGATGTATCATTGTGGATTTCTGAGGACCTCTCTAGCATTTTGCTTCTTCATGTTCTTATGTGGTCTTCATTTATCATGGTCTGTTATTCCTTGTTCTCCCTTTCTGTTCTTGACCCAGCTGGGATCTCCTGCTCCCCTAAGCTCTCTTTCCATTGAACCTTGCCCTTCATTACTCCCACTGTTGTCCAGGTTGTTCATATAGATATCATCCAGGTGGAGCTCCAGGAGTCCAATTGTCGAGAAAGAGGAGGGACTGTAAGAGTGTGAATTGTTGAGACCAAGATCGGAAAAACACAGGGACAAATAGCCAAACTAATGGAAACACATGAATTATGAACCAAGAGCTGTGGAGCCCCCAGCTGGATCAGGCCCTCTGGATAAGTGAGACAATTGAATAGCTTGAACTGTTAGGGAGGCATCCAGGCAGTGGGACCGGGACCTGTCCTCAGTGCATGAGCTGGCTGTTTGGAACCTGGGGCTTACACAGGGACACTTTGCTCAGCCTGGAAGGAGGGGACTGGACCTGCCTGTACTGAATCCACTAGGTTGAATTGAATCCTCAGGGGAGTCTTGGCCCTGGAGGAGATGGGAATGGAGGGGAGGGGCTGGGGGAAGGTGGGGGTGGGAGGGAGGAGGACAGGGGAACTCATGGCTAATAGGTAAAATTAATATAACAATAATAATAAAACACAAATGTAATAAAAAAAAGTCCCCTCGCCCCATAATAATCAAACCGCTAAACATACAGAATAAAGAAAAAAAAATATTAAGAGCCGAAAAGGAAAAAGGCCAAGTAACAAATAAAGGTGGACCGGTGTACTCTGGTGACCAGCCTAGCAAATAACCTAGCTGTCATCATAGAGCCTTTATCTGATAGAGGCAGATACAGAGATCCACAGCCAGGCACCAGGCTGAGCTCCGGTAATCCAATTGATGAAAGAGAGGAGAGATACTGCAGGCGAGGGATGTCGAGATCATGATGGGAGGACGTGCAGAGATGACTGGCCACACTAGTGGAAGCCCATGAACTGTGGACTGGTGGCTGTGAAGGGCACACCTCTCAATAGTGCCATTCCCTATGAGCTTATTGGAGCAAGTGACATTCAAACTATCACAAACATTTTGATTATTTCCATACTGTATATATGAATCAAGCTGCTATAAATAATATGTGGTCTGTTTTTGAGCAGGCTCTATAGCTGCTCCCTAGAATGTTTAATCTGTTTCTGCTGGGTAGAATAATTTGTCGATATGTTACATGCATTTGATGTATAATGTAGTTTAACCTGAATCTTCTATGTTGGTTTTTGGGTTTGGTGATCTATCTAGAGATGAAAGTGGGGAACTAGAGTTATTTTATTTTGCCCTATTGATCTTTATGTTCATCGATGTTTGTTTTATAAAATTGGGAGTCTCAACATTTGGTGCATATATATTTACAATTGTATCTTCTTGATGAGTTATCCCCTTCTTAATATGTAGTCACCTCACCTGTCTCTTCTGACTACTTCTGGTTTGATATCTGTTTTTTCAGACATCAGACTAGCTGAGCCAGCTTGTTTTCTATTTCTGTTTGCTTGATAGATGTTTTCCATCATGGCACCCAGTGTCTGTATGAGTAAGATGTACATCTTGGAGACAACAGAAAAGAAACCATTTTAGTTAGGGTTTCTGTTGCTGTGAAGAGATACCATGAGCATGGCAACTCTTACAAAGGAACACATTTAATTGAGGTGGCGTACAGTTTCAGAAGATCAGTCCGTTATCATCATGGCGGGACATGGAAGCGTGTAGGCAGACATGGTGCTGGAGCTGATAGTGCTACATCTTGCAGGCAACAGGAAGTAGATGGAATGTCACACTGAGCAAAGCTTGAGCAAAAGAGACCTCAAAACCTGCCCCCAAATGACACACTTCCTCCAACAAAGCCACACCTACTTACACAAAAACCATACCTCCTAATAGTGCCACTCCCTTTGGGGCCCATTTTCCTTCAAACCATCACAGAAACCCTTTTTAATTTCTATAGTGTTTTTAATGTGTAGCCTTTAAAAATGCAGAGGATCAGTGTCTCTCTGGTTATTCTAGCATCTGTTCTTGCATGCTGTCTTTTTCTAGCATATGGACCCGGTCTCTTCATTCCAGCATTCTTGCTGTTATTATTCTGCTGCTTGTTCAGCATTTCACACTGAACTTCTCCAGTGCCCTGCTGACTTTCCCTCCTAGAGCGACATGAGCTTGCTGCTGAGTACCCCTCTTCCCCAAGAATGTCAGGCTGTAATAGACCCGGCAGGGTTCTACTCAGGTAGTCTCTTCTGGAGACCAGACAGCACTAGTGTAGTTAACCTTTCCCTTCCTTCTACAGAAGCTTGACTTATGTATTCATTTCTATTTATTTATATGATAAACACTGTGAGATGCTGGTAGATTTTGAGTGTAAAACTCATAACAGTGTAAGATCGCCCTAACACTTGTGACTCTAGTCATGTGATAGTTGGTTGGTTTGCCCAGTGGTGCTGACTTCTGCTCGGGGATTTCTCTGCTAGTCAGTTATAACTCTCTGCGTTTACCTGCTTCTCAGAGTTTGCCTTGAGACCCTATTTCTTTGTTGGTGGTTTTTCAGTTTAATTAGCTTTTTTTCTTATTTAGAGTAGAGCTGAGCTTCAGAGCTCATTATCTGCTCAAGCAGAAACTGGAAATGTGTCCTTTTTCATTCTGTTATTTGTAAAATTATTTAGTCCCCTACACTGGTTTTCTTTCATCACCCGATGCTCCTAGGATAGCTGATTAAGTAGTTAGAATCAGTGCAGGTCTAACTGTATCTGGCTGTGGTCTCAAACAGTTTCATCTGTTTGTTTTTTAAACGCTAACGTTAGCTGTAAGAACATCACCCGTCTTTTGTTATCTTGTTGTTCAACTCTGAAGATCATTCTCTTTGAGGCGAAGAATAGGAACAGAGAATATGTTTATATCATCTGTTATACCAGCTTGGCTGAGTTCTGGTTTACTTCCTCATTTCTTCTGAGTGAGCCTAGCTCACAAAAACCTCTCTTGGAGTTGTTCTCTGTTTCTTCCTGGCTTTGTCTTTTGGGCCTCTTACAGGGTCCTGTCCATCATGTCAAGTATAAGTGGGTGACTCTGTGTAGTCTGTCTCACTTTCTTATGTACCTTAGTTATTCTGGAAATAACCAGTAATTCCCATGGCACCATCATTTCTTTCTTGTTGGGATTTTTCTATTTTCATTACTGTATAATGATGATAACTAACATATTTTTAATACTCTCTGTGTGTGTGTGTCTGTGTGTGTGTGTGTGTGTGTGTGTGTGTGTGTTCCATTTTTCAAAGCCAGACACTACAAGGCTAGGTTGTTTTTTTGAAATTCAATATGACATTACTGCTCATCTAACTTCTCCAAGATCCTCCCACCCCTATCTTACAACTTCATCTCTCTGGTTTTTATTTTAAACAACTCACCATGTTCCATGTGTACTGCCTTTTGTCAGTCTTGTGGAGAGCCACCCACAGGAGCATGGTCAGCCTACCAGGGGTGCCAGACTCTTTACTCTGTATTATACATTTTCTCAAGATGCCTCCTTGTACTAAGATGTGTTTGTTTACATCTGAAAAAAGGGTATGCTATAAATTTTGCAAATTTCATAGTTTATAGAGATCCATAGTTTTACAATGGAGGCCTTATTCATAGTCAGATTGTTTGATAAATGCATTTCTTTGGCTTCTTGGCCCTTTTCCATTATTTTTTCATGCCCTAATTTCTACTGATTTCACATAAAATGTGCAGTTACTCCCAGTTACCTTGTTGATTTATATTCTGTACTGAAATAGTCTCCGTTCTTCTTGGTGCAAATATTTCTCATTGTCCATCCTTTTATTTTGCTCATGAAATACAGTGATGAAACAAATATACTCCATGTGGCTTTTCTCTGAAACAATTCCTAATTGTCTACATTGTTTACTGCCATGGTTCTTCAAAGTTTATATGGGTTCTGGTCTTCAGGAGAGAGGCATAAAATTTATGTCTGAATCGGATATGATATGTTTATGTTTCTTAGAGTTTGGCTATATTTATTTCTGTTATAGATACCCCTTCTCTTTTATGTCTTTCTGCATTGTTTTTAGACTAGAGAAATGTGAGAGTGTGTAAGCTTTAGGTAAACTGTTCTGGCTGCTTTGTGATTTTCTGTTCTGGTGAGAGAGTGGCAAGGTTCGGGCTGTTTTCTCTTCCTAGTGAATGGCTGTGTGAGTCTGAGAGTGCTGTACTGTTTTATGTAACTCTTGAGCCTGTAGTATCCTGATAACCAAGCAGCTAAATCCTCGTTTAGAAGGAAAGGAAAGAGTTGCACCCACGGGCAATTGACTTTTTGTTAATAAGCTGTTAGACAGTTAAGAGCTTCTGTAGCCTCTCAAGTGTGGCACTGTGCTTAGCCCTGGTAAATAACCTTGCTGCTGTGTGGCTTGTGTTCTGTTGTCAGGGTGCCCATTCCGTCACAGTGATGCAGAGCTGCTGAAGCAGAAGATGCAGTCCTACAAGATCCCTGCCTCAGGGATCAGCCAGGTAGGTCCAGTTCTGCTCAGGATCTTCAGTAATTCGGCAGCAGCTATATCCTCTTGGATTTGTTTACAGAAACGATGCCACGTAATGCATCAGGAATCCCACCAGACTTCTGCTTCAGGGAAAATTATCCAAAGCCTTGACTTTTCAGGTCCTAAGTCCTTGGAAATTCCAGTTATTTCAACGTCTAGGCTACAGTTTTATTTCTCTTGGTAATAAAGGAACATAGAAATCCCACCTCCAACGTATTTTTCTCTGTCAATTGAAGGCTTTATTTAAAAACACAAATATTTAATGTATTGAGGTTTATTAATGAAGCTGAAAATTCTTTCATTTTGGAAAATTGTCTTCTGAGAAAATAAAACATACCTTGAAGTCAGTGTTCTGGTAGGCATCAGTTGTTACTAGGTTTAATCTGTGTAAGTCTGATGGTAGCTTATTAGGTCTAATACTTTTTTTAAGTACTTCATTTTGTTAAGAATTTAAGTAAAAAATGTGTAAATTTTTAGCCACATATTTAAGAGACTGCATCTTTTAGTAAGTCTGTCTTTTAAAAAGTCCCACGGTGTTGTTGGGACCACTGTATACAGTGGGGTTCTGACTTGCCTTGGATTCTGCAATAGCTGAAAGCCTCTCCTTTCTGGCCCAGAGGATGCTGCGACATCAAAGTCATTACACATCCTTAATTTTTTTTTTTTAATTTGAAAAACATCAACATACTGGAAAACCTTACTGTCCAAAGTGGAGATTTTAGATTGAGTGTAGTCAATTCAGCTTCTCCTGCAAAGTTCTCAGATGCTTACTCTAGGCAGGGTGAAACAGTGTTTAACAAAGGAGAACATCTTAGCCAGTCAAGTCTGGAAGACACTCTCTGAAAGAGTTTATCATAGGATGAGGACTTAATAGAAAGTTGTGAATTACAATCCAGAACGCATAAATAAAAGGCAGGGGTGTGTAGACATTGACCTTCAAGCTACTGATAATGATATATCCAATACATAAGCAGTTATGGGCAACTTAGAAGAAGTAGTTGGTTTGGGAGTTGAATTTTAGAGGTAAAAACATTTGAATGGCAAAGAGAAGGTGGTTTTGCATCCAAATAGAGAAGCGAGGGCAACACTTTCGAGTTATAGGTATGAGATTGGAAAGACCATAAGAACACTGAGGAGTCCTAGGTGTAACATCCCATGAGAACATTACTAGTGTGCTGGTGGTGGTGCCCGAAGTTGAAGTCAGTCTTTCCGAGGCCAGGGATTGGTTGGTTTCTATTCTAACCCTACTGTGGTTGGAAACTAGTTGTCTAGAATGTGTGATGGGAGAAGGCAGGTGCAGTAGAAGCCAAAACAGAATCCTGGCTAATATTTGCCAGAGGTTAAGAGTTGGATTAATAGAGTCTGAACAGAAATGGGAGCAGAGGGATGAAATATATCTGAGAAGAGTAGTTCCACAAAATACCTTGTAGAGAAGAACTTTTAAGATGATGATTGTTTAAAGTAGCATCTGCATGTACTGAGTGCGTTCCTCATCCTTGATATTGGTAGAGGGGTCAGTATAATGGTAGAGACCAAAGCAAGAACATGTTTATTTTAAAGATAATGAATAAAAGTGAGTGTAAGTGACTCAGAAAATGTTCTAATAAAGAGGTTGTCAGGTTAAAGAGATGGTTTATGTAAGTATTTAAACATAAAGAAGAGGCCAGGTCCCACCCTATGTGCAACAGCCCACCAATCCCTTCTGCACTGCTTTCAATCACCCCACCCATTCAGACTTCCCATTTCCTCCTCCAGGTGAGTCTCTTTGATCTCCCACTATTCATGCCTTCTTTGCAACTTGCCAGATCTAGCCTGGGTTTCATATCCAGTGCCCCAGCCTAGTCTGCCCACCTGGGCCTGTAATACAGACAACTTCTAGGTTCCCTCCAGGATCCACTCTACCCACAACCACCCACAAATTTCATCTTCATTGCTTGCAACCTCCCCATCAAGCTAGGTCTCCCACTTTCTCCTCCAGGTTCTAGCTCTGTGAGTCTCCTTGATTTTTCCCATCCATGCCTTCTCCACAATCCACTAGATGTAGCCTGGGTCCCACATACAGTACCCAGCCTAGTCATCTGGGATTGCAGCACAAACAATTCTAGGCTTAGGTTTAGGATCCCCCCTACCTTTCTGCCCACCCATAGCAACCTCCTATGCCATATCCAACCTGTCCTACTCGTACACCCCAGGCTTAAACCAGGAAACATCCTGTCCACCAGCACAATCCTCTCTCCATGTGACTTCATTCTACCCAAGCCATTTCTAACATCTAAGCCCAACACATCCACACATCCGTCTTCAGCCCCAACCTGCTTTGTCCATGTCAGACTCAGATGCCCAGATCTCATGCAAAAATACCAACAATATGAAAGATTAAACCAATATCTTCTTTCTAAAATCTGTCAGTACTGTAGAATGTTTGCCAATGAGAATGAATTGGATGGACCCCAGAACCCCAAAATTGAAAGGACAATCATAAACTTCATCAAGGGGTTCAGGGAGGCTAAAGAAGACACAAAGGAACAGCTGGATGGAATGAAGGGAAAGAACTCCAGGAGAATAACTGCCTGAGCAGTGGTCAGGAGAACACAGACAGAAGATGATGGAAATGATGACAATCCAGGATTGAGATGGAAGTTAATCAGGAGATGGAATGAAGGGAAAGAACTCCAGGAGAATAACTGCCTGAGCGGTGGTCAGGAGAACACAGACAGAAGATGATAGAAATAAATGATGACGACAATCCAGGATTGAGATGGAATTTAATCAGGAGATGGAAACATTGAAGAGAACTCAAGCCCAAATGAAGATGGAGTTGAAAAGGCCAATAACTCAATTAGAACCCTCCAGAGAAAGCCTTACACGTAGAATGAATCAGACAGAAGACAGAATATCAGATTCCAAAGATAAAATAGAGACTCTAGACAGAATAATCAAGAAATATGAAAAATTTCTAAAACACAGGAAAGGAAGACACAGGCAATGTGGGACACCATGAAAAAAAAAAGTTTGAATTATAGGCATAGATGAGAGAAAAGAATCCCAGGTCAGTGGCATAAACCAGATCTTCAACAAGATCATAGAAGAAAATGTTGCCAAACCGAGGAAAGACATTTCCACACAGATACAAGAAATACACAGAACACCAAGTAGACAAAACCAGAAAAGAAAATCCCCACACCATGCCATAGTTAAAACACTAACTATACATAACAAAAAGTGTAGTGAACAGTACGAGGAAAAGAGAAGAACCGAAGTCACAAATAAAGGAAAATCCATCAGAACAACAGCTGATTTCTCATTGGAAACTTTGAAAGCTAGAAGATCCTGGAGGAATACATTCCAAGTCCTGAAAGACTTATGATGGCCAGCCTAAATTAATATGCCCGGCAAAAGTAATTGAAGGAGAGAGACAAGAAAAACTTTCCATGACGTAAACAGCCCCCCCATACACCCAACAAACCAAACCTATAGAAAATATAAGAAGCAGTATTTCAGGCTCAAGAGAGGAGTGAGGATAGCAGATTTACTATGAAAAGAAGTAGGAGGCTATAATTATTAATACGTAAAATACAACTGAGATCACAAACAAAAACACCAAAAGTCAGCAACACAATGATGACAACACACACATTTTAGCAGTAGCTTTTAAATATCCATAGTTTCAGTTCTCCAATTAGGACAAGGGCAGATTGAGTAGATTAAAAACAAGACAAAACAACCCCCCACCCCCAATCCATCTATCTGTTGTCTATAAGAAAAACATTTAGTTTTAAAGGTAGGCCTCTCCTTAGAGTAAAATGATGGATAAAATACTCTAAATAGGACCAGAAAAAAAGCAAGCACCACTATCCTAATATCTGAGAAAATAGACTTTGAACTGTAACTAATCAAAAGGAATAAAGAGGGACACTTTATTGTATTAAGAGAAGAGTTAATCAAGAAGACATTACTATCTTAAACATATATGTACCAGACTCTGGGTCCACAGTTTCATAAAATATCTGCTACTGGATTTAAAAAAAACAGATTAACAAAAATCCATTAATTGTAGGTGATTTCAATAACCTATTTTCTCCAATAGACAGATTATCTGGATAGAAAATAAACAGAGAAACATTAGAATTAATTGATATCACACATCAAATGGACTTGACAGATATCTATAGAATATTCTACCCAAAGACCAATGAATACGTTCTACTTAGCAGCCCATGGACCTTTTCTAAAATAGACCACATCCTGGTACACAAAACAAATCTTTACAATTTCAAAAAGATTGAAATCACTGCTTATATCGTATGTGACTATGTTGCAGTAAAACTTAAAATTGGTTGGGGATTTAGCTCAGTGATAGAGTGCTTGCCTGGCAAGCACAAGGCCCTGGGTTTGATCCTGAGCTCAAAAAAAAAAAAAAAGTGTGGCTGAGGCTGATCTCCATTAGCTGGACATTGGTGGCGCACACCTTTAATCCCAGCACTTGGGAGGCAGAGGCAGGCGGATCTCTGTGAGTTCGAGGCCAGCCTGGTCTCTAAAGCGAGTTCCAGGAAAGGCACAAAGCTACACAGAAAAACCCTGTCTCGAAAAACCAAAAAACAAAACAAAACAAAACAAACAAACAAAACAAACAAAAAAACTTAAAATTGACAGCAAACAAATTCACAAACTCATGGAGATTAAACAACTCATGATTGGATGATGAATGAGTCAAATAAGAAGCCAAGAATAAATTAAAAACTTCCTAGAAGTAAGTGAAAGTCGAAACAGTGCCACAAAATCTCTGGGACATATTGAAAGAAAGCAGATGTTCAAGGGAAATTTAGGAATCTGAGTGCCCCCATTAAAAAATCAGAAAGAGCACAAATAAACTGCTTTATAATGTACCTCAAGAGGTTGGAAAAATAAGAACAAACCAGATCCAAACTTAGATGACAGCATGAAATAATAAAAATCAGAGCAGAAATCAATGAAATAGAAACAAAGAAAAAAAATCAAATTGAAGAGCTGGTTCTTTTGAGAGGATGAACAAGATCAACAGATTCTCAGTCCAATGAAACAAAATAGAGGACCCAGTTTAACAGAACATAAATAAATAGGGAACCATTATAACAGACACCAAAGAAATTCAGAATGTTATGAGGAAGTGTTTTAGAAACTTAATCCATTAAGCTGGAAAATCTCAAAGAAATGAATGAATTTTTAGATTCAACCAAACCATCAAAATTAAAGTGAGAAAGTCAATAACATAACCAGACCCATAACAAATGTGGTTGAAATAATAATAAAAGTAAAATACCATTATCATTACATCATTATAGGAGAGCACCACTCTCAATAGTGATCTCTGAGTTCTGAGCACTGGAGACATTTCATGATCAGAGTGATTAGGGTTTTTACATGGACCTTAGTATTTGCTTCTGCTTACAGTTGTGTTTGACTTTCTACAACTAACAATTTTACAGGTTGACTGTAATAGACATAAATTACTCATTTGCAAGTTTGTTGATAGAAATTATGTTATTTACCAATGTCTTTAATTTCATTTTCATTTTAGTGCTTTTCAATAGAGAAGAAATATTTGTTTTGGAATTTTGATTCAGTATAACCATTAATAATTATTTCTATAGTGGATAAAATTAATGCTTCCAAGAAGCTAAGTAGTGATGTCAAAGCCATCAAGTGTGAAATAGTGTATGTTCTTTGTACTTTTGGGGGCTAGTGAATTTGTTTTTCACAGTCCAAAAATTTTCAGGCAATTACTGGCTGTATTAAATCTAAACTGGTAAGTGCCTTTTAATGAAGAAATCCTTCAAAATGGACAGTGTGAAAGGCTTAAAAGTAACTGAGAACAAGTGCTCCGGTAAAGTCTCATGACTCCTTATTTGATGTGTGTATAAATCTGAACTACCGAAGGACATTGTCGTGTTGTCACATGAGGACCACTCACCAATGGGTGATGACGTCCTGTCTCCGTTATTGAGGGAACAGTGTCTGCTGTAAGTACTACTTCTGACTCGACAACAGTACTTGGTGCTTTTCTTTGAAATGTGCGTTTTCATTAGTAAGTTAGTAAATTTCATTGGAGGAGATATGTGATAGCCATGATTGTATTTTTGCTTATATCACAAAATCATCAAACATTTAATTGGATTTTTAAAATATATTTTCCTTTTTAGAGGCCACAGATAGTTATTTTAAAATTTTAAAATATTATTCAAGATATATAGTTTAAGAAAAAAATCATATATGAAGTTGAGTAAGATTTGCCTTTGTTGATGAAAATATTCACTGACCGACAGAAATTTCATGGAGTTACGGTGTTTGGTACTTTTCACATAAGTCCAGCCTGTCTACTATAGTCATTAAATCACTTTTCCAGCTTAGTTCTTCTTGTGACTATTTATAGATTGTTTTGTCAAAGTCTTCACCCCTTTTGAGAAATAGACTTTAATAGAAAATTAAGTAACTGTATTCATAAGGCAAATACTTCAGATTTTTAATCTCAGCTCTGAGCTTCTTTAGAGCTATAATGTTTACCATCAATTTTACAATGCATTTCTTGTGAGATGATTCTTCCTATATATATGTGTTACATGTTTCTATATGTTATACTATATACATACATACATATATATACATGCATATAGTGCACATACACTTTTTAATCCCCTCATCCTTGGAAAGCAATTAAGTGGCAGGCTTTAAGCATGACTTCTTTTTCTATTACACTGGCATGTTTACTAGATCCAATTCTTTTTTATAAGGTCTTTAAAAAAAATAATGAAATCAGGGTGTCTTTCATGTGCCTATAAAGATGATAGGGCATAGTAGTTCTGAACTAGCTTGCTTTTTTTATCAGGGTATACAAAGGGTGTCCAAAGCCTGACTGCTTCATTAGGAACTGGACGCTGGAGCTGAGGGTCAGCACCACTGCCTGTCACGCCTCTAAGCAAGTCCGTCCCCTGTGCTTCCAGTTCCTACTTCACTTAGTTACTGATGTTCCCTAAACACAAAATACTGTATTCATCTGCACTGAGAAAATCGGTGTTTGGGACAGCGGTTGAAATTGCTCTGTAAGAACTTTTTGGTGCCTGTTTTACCGTAATAAAGGATGACAAAGGATC
The DNA here is from genome assembly GCF_903995425.1 of Onychomys torridus. NCBI lineage: Eukaryota > Metazoa > Chordata > Mammalia > Rodentia > Cricetidae > Onychomys > Onychomys torridus. Next base: position 28,162,239 of record NC_050460.1, on the reverse strand, counting down.
CAGTAACTGTCCCTGTGGTAGAGGTGTCACAGAACAGAAGAGAATCCGTTACAGATTGGGTCATGTTTGAATCAGGTGTGAATCCTGAATAGGAGTTTTCTCAGGAGCAGGAAGTAAGGATATGAGACAACAAGAACCACATTCACGCAACATTAGTGAACAGCCATTTGTCAGATGCAGTGGCTCAGCAGGCGGAGACACTTGTCACACAAGCTTGGCAACCCGAGTTTGATGCCCAGAACCCATATAAAATGTGGAGGGAGAGACCCAACCCCACAGTTTGTTGTCCTCTGACTTCCTCGTGTGCAATGTGAAACACATGCATGCCCCTTTTCCAAACAGTTATTTCCAAACTCCTAAGTAATAATTTGGAGATGCTGCTGAAGGCACTAGGGATATTGTGAGAGGTGATACAAATGAGATCTCCCTGGTGGAGCTAACACCGCAGTGGGCAGACAGGCAAGGAGAAAGTAAACTACAACATGATAAAGGGCCAGAATGAGAGCTTCGGGAGACCGGGTCAGAGGGGCGTTCTGGGAGGTCTGTGACGACAGAGCAAACACCATTCTGATTTCACTAAACGCTGTAGAAACGCCTAGACCAGCTGTGAGGACCCCATGGACAGATGAGCCAGAGCAGAGCCCAGGGAAGGAGGCTAGGTCTGATGAGAAAGGCCTATGAATTGTGCAGACTAACAAACATATGATCCTTCCCTGGCAGGTACTAAAATGCAAAGTTGGGGTTGGCTTTTAGAGTTCCTCTGGTGGCAGTGTGTGCTGTTGTAAGGGAAAATCAAGAAGCCTTATGATAGAGAGGATGATGGGGGCTGAGCAGTAGAGAAGAAAAGGGAAGTCTTAAGGACATTTGGAATTAAAATCAACTGAAAACTATTTTTAAACCATTAAAAATGAGACAGTAAATTCTTGACATGTGATGTTCTTAAACAAATGGAAGTGCATCTTCAAGAGAGGGGAAACCTGGCCTTGGTCTCCCTGGTGAAGGTCACAGCAGAGGTCTGAGGCGTCTGTTGGTTGTGCCATGCCAGGCACGTGAGCAACAAAAGCAGAACAGTGTGTGCAGATGTATTCCACACTTCGTACCTTTACCAAGCTTTTCTTTCACTTTTGAAATAAGGAAGCTCGGGAATGGAGTGGAAAATCTGTGTGGGGGCTAGTTTTGCAAAGTTGAGCTACTTAAGAAGAAGCAAGGCTGTTCTTGCTTCTAGATTAAGACAGACGATGACCTTAGATTGGAGACGCACTCACTAGCTGTATGTGTGATTGGTGGGGGCAGCATATTAGCTGTGCCTGTGCAGACACCAGTCACCAGAGCCAACGGTGGGCAGGTGGCAGCTTTCTGCTGCCAAGTCCTCCTCAAGCATCATTGGCAGGCACTGGAGTGAGTGATGGCAGGAGGCGGCATCTGCTCTCCAAGTTAGACCTGGACCGTGTGCTGTGCACTGATATTTATGTTGATTTCTGTTGCTGTGTGGCATTTCCCACTGGTGTTGGTGACTGTCATACGTGTTGATTGACTGGCCAAAATCAGTCTGATAGGTCATTTAAATCCTAAAAACAGTTATTTGATTTGTCTTTAAAGACATCTTGGTTGTGCCACTTTATTAGAATTCCTTACCGGGTGTGGTGGTACGTGTCTGCAATGCCAGCACTTTGGAAGCTGAAGCAGAAGGCCTTGAACTTGAAGCTAGCATGGGCTACATAGACTGTGTATAACCCTTGCCCATGTTCACATCAGAGAAATCCCGGCCCTGAGAAGGGGAAGTGAACACAAAATCCCACCCCTAATCAACAAGCTGTTTGCAATTGATACCTGCTGGGAAAAGGAAGATCCATTCTCTCCAGTAGTGCCTCACTGGATAAATCAACCAAACTCCAGGCTAGGCACCATGCCCAGGAGTACTTAATCAACACAAACGAACGCTGTGTAGTTTTTTGTTTGTTTGTTTGTTTTTGGTGGAGGGGGTTGTTGATTTTTTTTTGTTTGTTTTGGTTTTCATTTGTTTGGTGGTTTGTTTTGGGAAGGGTGGGGACAGAGGGGGAGAGAGACACACAAGAACACGACGTTTTATGGGTAGGGAGAGGACCTGGGAGGATTTGGAGGAAGGAGAAACATGATCAAAATCTAGTATGTAAAAGAAATTTAAGTAAGAAAGAACAATGATTAAAAAGAGAAGGGAAAGTAGTCCTCTTAGGGAAATAACCAGTAACTTGTCTTGAGGACAAAATATGATTAATTTCCTTTACTAAACATAGTAAATACAAATTGATGAACTGATAAACTTTTTTGTAAAGATAAAAAACTGAATTATTTCATTTTTAAAAGTTTAGAATTCTTCTTGGTGGATTTTAGTCACGTAGTAGCAAATAACTAAAAGTTGAGTGTTTATATGATAAATAAATGCCAATATGTAAGAAACAGCTGAATCATAGAAAAAAATGCTGTCATGTCCACTTTCCTCAAGAGGGGATGGAAAGATTGTGAGAGCCACGGGATCAGGAAGTCAGCTGAGAGGGTCTGCCTTCTGTGTAGGACAGGGAAGCTGCGCTCATGAAACCTTAACAGTATGGCTGCCTAAACAAGACCTGACCAATGACAACACCAGCTGGCATGCCAGTGTTGATGAAGGGGATCTCACAGGTCCCCACCCCTCAATGAAAAGCTACAGGTAGGGAGTGATTGCTGAGAGGGAGAATCAGTGTCCCCTGGGATAAGCCCCCTAATTGGTTTATCCAATACCAGGTGTCAGTCCTAAGACTGTATACGTACAAGCAACTGTAAATGGACTAAGCAGTTGTATTGATAAATTTTAGGTGTGTGTACATGTGACAGCCATAATTAAAGGAAAGGGCACAGTGCAGATAATATGTGAAAGTAGGAGAGGGTTTAGGAGTAGGGGGAGGAGACCAGTGGGAGTTAGGAACAGGATAGGATAGTAAAGAACCGAAGATGACCAAGTGTGTTATGTGTATGTATCAAGTGCTGTAATGAAACCCATTAGTTTGTACAATTAATAAATGAAAAGACTTTATATGGGCCTTGAGCCCTGTTGTTGACTAGTTCATGTCATTCTCTTAGAGAATAAGTTCTTTTAAAAACCTAGTTCATGATATTTGTGAAGGGGAGGGGTTGAGGGTGAGTAGTGCATTGTTTCAAAGCATCACAACAGGCTCATTGGACGTTTTCACGGAAAGTGCCTGTTTCTAGAAACAGTGTCTGACTGTCTGGGAACACTTTATCTCCAAGTCTGAGAACTTCCCACCACTGCCTCTGTTCTTGTCCTGGTGAGCCCACCAGCTGCCCTAGTCCCTAGTCTGCCCTGCACAGTTAGGAGTGAGAGAATCTCCTGTCTCCCTGCATTTCTACAATATACATCATAATCTGGACTCTGAGTAATTGTGTTCTTCTGTAGATGGACATTTTCTTTTTACTTTTGAGAGATATAAGTTGTTTCTATCTTCTTCTTTGGAAAGCTAGAGTAAGCTACAGATGATTCCTTAATTCTTTTTAGAATCGATCCTGTCCCTAATGAGACCTCCAGGCATCTCTATTTGGACAGGATGCATTTCTTGTCTTAATGAAGATAGTATCTGACACCGCTACCTAACTGCCTCAAGCACTGTCTCTTAGAGTTCTCTGTGGTTCGCTTTCCCCTGCGTATTCTCTTTTACATCCTCTGCTTCATCTCCTGTGTTCTAGTTGGTCAGTGTTTCGTGGCAGAAAACAGAACAAAAAGAAAACCCACTGTTCTTTGTTTTCATCAGGCAGACAGTTATACAAAATATTATCTCAACTATACTGTAGTATGACTAGTAAGAGTCTTTTAAAATAGATGGGTGAGTGATTTCAGATCAAACTGGTTTTGTTAAAGGAGAGCCGGCTCCATAGGGTAGTGTTCTTTTTGCTTTTTCGAGACAGGGTTTCTTTATGTAACAGCCCTGGCTGCCCGGAATTCGCTCCGTAGCCAGGGCTGTCCTCGAACTCACAGAGATCCGCCTGCCTCTGCCTCCTGAGTGCTGGGATTCAAGGCGTGCGCCACCACCGCCTGGCATTTTTTTTAAATAGCTTTGTTCTTAACCTGAGTTTAATGAGCAAACAAACAAGAAAAACCACGGGCATTTTCAATTAAGTCCGTGTGTTTCTTATATCCTGTGTCTTACTTGTGACGGTAACTTTCTTCCATGTGTACAGTCACCTGTGCTGGGTAGTTGAACTGACAACTTGACAGCACCAAGACCCACCTGGGAAGAGTCTAAATGGAGGATTATCTGGACCAGGCTGGTCTGCGGGACATGTCTGTGGGGGTTACCTTGACTGTTAGTTGATAGCTGAAGACCCAGCCAGTGGCGCCCGCACCATCCTCTCGTTTTGATCTCACATAAAAGGAACATAAATATACCACATAGTTCTTCAGCTTTACTTCTGGGAGTTTATTTCATCTTCAGATAATTTATGGCATAAAACCTTAGATTTGTGTTTGAAGTCTTCTTTGAAATGACAATTCATATATGTCAATCTGTTGTTTTTGTTATCTAGTAATTAATTTCAAGTTCATCACTACACAGCTTTAATGGCTGTATAGAAAGTGTTGAGATATAAGCTCAAAGTTCTGGCATTGCTTAAAAATTTTGTGACTTCATTCACGTATTGTCATTTATTTTTAATGAATTTATTTTTCATTTTTTTTCTAATTGAGGAAAAATGAGTCGTAGAGTTAGACAGAATCCTGAGTTCTGTGACAGGTTAATATTTACACAAATCTTTTAGATAAAAGTTAATTGAAAGTGATTTAAAATTTGGATAGAAGACAGTCAAAAGAAAACAGACCTTTAGCAAATCCTTGCTGATGCACACTGCCCCTCTGCAACTGTAATTTTCTTATGTTGTGTCAGAACTGTAAGGCAGTAATCGTCCGTGGTGGGGACAGCAGGAATTCAGGGCTGTGCTCATTTCTTTGGTGGCAGGAAGGTTAGCCTTTGGAAGGCGGTACAAATGAACAATTCTCTAGAATTCCACTTCCTTTCATTTGAGGTTAACTCAATTCCAGCATTTTTCTGTGCTTGATAAATATGTCAAATATGTATATTTTATTTATTTGGAAGTAGCGTAAGGCAATGAAACTTTACAAGTTTCAGCTACCTTTGTGCTCTGCTGATGAGGATGGGCACTTATGCCACTCAGAAGAGATTACATGAAGTACAATTGGAAGGAAAATTGTATTTACAAAAGATAGGATGGCGTCCCTAATAGGTGCTCAGAATAGGCTATTCACTCAGACATTATGCTGAGTTTTACTAGAAGTAACTTTATTACAGAAAAGTAAGTTGTTGCCTCTATGCTGGTCCAGAGGGTTTGGGTTCAGTTTTCCTGATGAGTTCCCAACAGTGTTTAGCGCTGCATCTGTGTAAACAGGTAATGTGAAAGTAAGTCTAAAGAGTGTATTTTCATGCCTCTATTATTAGATTATTAGATTTATAGGTACACGTTTTTAAAAAGATCCTGCAATGTGATATGCTGATAGTACCATCAAAGTAAAATACCAGGATCTGCTCTCATCTTGCTGTCAAAGTAATGTTATTAAAATCCATGGGTGGCAGGTCAGAAAGATCACTGGCTGTCACTTGCCGTCTGTGTTTTAATGCAGAGCTGGATCACTTCTGGATAATCTCAGCATCATTGTAGTGTCTGGGCTGCACAAGCATAGCATGCTACATGATTTATTTATTGAGTTTAATTTTTGGAAAGGAGATTATGAGAAGGCCAACAACTGTGACCACAGTGGCTTAGAAGAAACATAACTTGTGTTTTTTCTTTCTTCCCCCCATTCATTTTAGATTTTGGATTTAGTAAAGGGGACTCATTACCAGGTAGCCTGTCAGAAGTTCTTCGAGATGACACATAACGTAAGTAAATTGTTTAAATTTATAGATTGATGTGTGTGGTGGTTACTCTGTGTTTTTAGTTGTAGTAGTGAAAGTTATTCTCCATATTTCAACAAAAAAAGAGATTTATTACATGGTATTAAATAACTTACAAGATTTATAAAAGTGCCAGAGAACTGAAATGGGTCCTGCAGAACCAGAAATATTATGAGGAAGATAAATCATAAAAGGATCTTACCATACTGCACCCATCACTCCCTATCTGGGTTCAAGAACCAAGGTTGTTGAGGGTTTGGGTAAAAAGGCTTTTTGATGTCCGTCAAAACATTGCAAAAGCTACCATAGAAAATATATAAGTAGTCATATTTGTGAACTTACAGAATTTTGTCTGTAGAGCAGGTCAGAATTAACCTATAGGCCTTAGTCCGCCAATCCCTGGACTAGATTAGAACTGGGACCTTGGATACCTGTTCAGATGACCCAGGGGCCTTGTCCATCCTCCATGAGGAAAGTCTGATGTATTTGTGGCCGCCACTTATGGTAGTTTAATTTGCCTCCCAGGTTTCATATTTTGCATAGTAGAACCGTGGTTCACATGTGGAATCGTCAATTGCAAGGAAATCAGAGAAATGTAGTGATTATCTTGCTGGTCTCCTTAGCACTGAAAGTCTTAAAGGGTAATTAAGGTGAGTGCTGAGCGATTCCACCTGACATAGAAGGCTTGAAATACACAAAGCAAGACTCACATGCTCAAGAGGCCTGCGGTGATTAGATAAATAACCCGGAAAGGTGAAGTTGGCTACAAGTGGGAGAAACACGGTACAAACTGTGGTGTACTGAAGTATGTATGCACTGCCAGAGGCATTCATGTGGACAAAATTGACAGCCCTATGCAAGTCAACAGAAAACATCTGTAGGACAAAATCATCCCACTGACCCCTCATTCACAACCACTAATTTGAATGTGGATTCCTAACCTGGGACACACATCTAAGAATGGGCTTTGGAGGTCTGTGCACCTCTTAAAATAGTTTGTCATTGAGTGCTTATATACACTGTGGTGGATTGTGATATTATCCTGAGTCTCCCCACAAAGATACTGCATTTGTTGAATTCATTATCAGCTACTATGCTAAATTTTATATTCATATTTTTTATTAGGTTGTCAAAAGATGACTTTTAAAATGCTAACTATATAATTGTTTAATTTCTTTATAAGTGTTCATAGGGAAATTGTCTTATCAAGAAAGCCTTTGTGGAACTCTTGATTCATGTCAGGCATGCCACTAAGTTCATTGACCACATTGGCTCATTTGAGCCATACAGAAGGTACTGTTGTAAGCTATTAATGAATACAACGTAGAGAATCTGACCAGCCTGTGTAAGTTGTAGTTGGAATGGAACTTAAATTTGAACCTGGGCTGTCTAAGTCATCACAGCCTGGTAGCCTAGTCATGTTCTGTGTCTTGGTACTAGATTTGGAGGAATGTCAGCTGAGGTGATTCTAGACAGGAAATATTAAACACTGAGGCACTGTTGAGGTTAGATGATCTACCTCATAAACTGTAGTTTATTTATGGAAAACTGTGAATCCAAGTAACTCACTCAATGTGCCTCAGTTGGTCAAAGGAACACCTAGAGCTAGAGATGGGACTACCATGAATCCTGTCTTCTATATCTAATTGGAAAGTATTGCCTCTTCTTTTGAAATGACTTATTTTTATAAAAACCGAAGTATTTGTCATAAAATAATTAGTAAGCAACAACAAAGTTTCTTTAGTTTAATCATGACAGGACCTGCAACAGCACCCTGTGACTGGGCTTCTCAGCACCAGCCTTGAGTGCCCTGCTCCATGAGGATGTGTGTGACACTGTTCCTGGGAAGAGGTGAACAAACGTCTGTTCACCCAAGATAGGGCACCAACAAGAGACCAGTGTACAGACACCACCAACTTGCAGAACCAATGAGTTCTAGTGGGGTTGCTTACAGGAGCAGGAATGCCTCAAAGAAATGCATCACCAAAGCCCAGACCCAGCATGGGTGCCAGCTCACAGAAGCTGGAAATCTAGAGCATACTACACGAACTACATATAGCTCAGCAGGTTAGAACATGTCCTTTCCAGGTGCCTCATTTGGTCTGAACCTTTTTTTAAGTACCTTGGCTGGTCTTTACGTCTTCCAGTCAGCTTGGCTTATCTGCCTCTTCCAGGAATCTCAGCTTCTCTGAGAGTTTCTAATAGAGGAAGGGGGCCTAGTGAATCTGTCTGGTCAGTTTCAGGGATTTCCTGAAGCTATCGAATTGTTTGCTTCTTGAGTTTAAGGAACTTCCCTGCAGAATGGAGTATTTCAGCTCCCTTTTAACAACATCCTGTTGTGCACTCCCACCTTGCCATCCTTTATCTCACAAGCTTCCATCCAACATGGAAAATTTTGATCTCAGGAAACTACTACACAGCAGGACTGCATTTCTTACTGGCTCAGTTTGAAAGTTTTAATTTGATATATGCTCTCAATCATTTGTGATCCTTTTAACTAAAAGGCCTCCAAACTTTCAAAATTTGAGACCCTCTATCTAATCTTTAGTTTTAATAAATGAATTAGGCTTAAAGTTGAGCTGGACTAAGTTATATCCCCTCTCCCCTTTTCCATGTTTGTTTTGGTTTTCAGTGTAGCTCAGACTGGCCTCAGAGTCATGTAGCCCAAGCATGACCTTGAATTCCTCATTTTCCTGCCTTCACGTTCCGGGATAATAGACAAGCACTGTGCCAAGTGAGCCACACCCCAATCTAGTGGTTTTTAGTTTTTCAAAACAAGGTTTCTCTGTGTAGTTTTGGAGCCTGTCCTAGAACTTACTCTGTAAACCAGGCTGGCCTTGAACTCACAGAGCTCCTCCTGCCTCTGCCTCCCAAGTGCTGGGATTAAAGGCATGCACCACCACCACCACCACCACCAGGCTACTGAATTCTTAAGTGTGCTTTTGTGGTAGCCAACACAACTAGGGCTACAATTTGCCAGTTTTAAACCCGGCCTTAGTTTACTGAAGATGTGTATCCAAATCATTTCATCCATGGAAATAGTGTAGCTTAGACTGCATGTAAATATTTGTATTTATTAGATCTATTACTATGGATTTTTAGATGTGGATATATATCTCCACCTATTACTTTTCTAGTGTAAAAATAGAATCTATTTTTATTACCCACTTTCTGCCATCCTGTCTCCCTCCCCAGTAAACCTCTGGGTTCATTTTCCTCAGGCCTCTGTGATGGATTTCACTTAAATGCAGGTTTTGAAAATGAACTCGTTAATTGATCCCATTTGCAGCAGCACTGTGATAGCTCCATATGGCTGTGTGGTAACACCAGCTGCCTCATTACAAGCTGTCATTGCAAAACCTCTTGATTAAAACCTGAGTATCCCATAGGTAAAACAATATTGCTTCCATTCTTCAGATCTACATTTGCTGTGGCAGAAATAGGAGACCTACATTTGTGTGAAGGTCATCATGTGGAATGCATTGGCTCCTTCAGTGGGTGTCAACAGCTGACCTACTGAGAGCTGTCTGCCTTGGTATTTTTAAGGGGCAGTGTTCAAAACAGTTGACTATTGCTGCACCCCCCCCCCCCCCGTCATTTGCATTCATGAATGCTTTGACTGTAAATGGAAACACCAGGCCTTGTGTTAATCTCTGAGTCTTAATTGAAAATGGTTTCTTTAGAAATAGATCCCTTTGAATATCGACTGGAGACTTATTTTCGAAGTAGTTGAGCGTAATTTCTTCCCCATCATCTAAATTGCTACAGAAATCTTGTGGAAACCCATCACATTTTTATGAAATCTTACATGGGGTATATGAAATGCACAAAAGTGTCTTTCCTGGTGTGGGGTCGGCCTTACAGAAAGCAACCGATTTCTGGGCTAGAAGCTACGCCCACCACCATCTCATTTCAAACCCTGTCAAAGCTTCCCAACTCATTTCTCAGAATCTACACATGCCCCATTCCATTCCCCCACCCCCTTCACACAGCACGGGGTGATACTTATAGTAATCGAATTTGATTATTTCATTAAGATCTATCTGTAGATTCCCATTTCTCTGAAGATAAAATTTGAAATTTATTATGTGTCCTATAAAACATTGTCATCAGCTATGCTGACCTGGTTCTGATCCTTACCCATTCTCTGAACCTTCCAGGTTAATATGTTACATGCTTCTCCTCTGAAAACCCTCTCCCCAAAGACCCATCCCCAGGTCATGGTACCAAAGGGTAGAGTAGAGCCTTTGGGGGTAGGATCTAGTGGAAGGAGGTGACATCATGGAGACCATGCCCTTGACATGGGGGTGCTGGTCATTGCTCTGACATGTTCCCTCTTCGCGATGTACCTTAGCACAGGGACAGGAGCAACAGACACTGGACAGACCATGTATTGACATCTCAGAACTGTGAGCCTGAATAACCTCTCTCCCTTTTGAAACTATTATCTTGAGTATTTTTTCACAGTAATACAAAATATGTAAAAATGAAAATACACTACAGTGGTTCCCTCTCCCAGTACCATGTGCAAAAATAATTAAAATCAGCTACAAAGAAACCATCACTAATAGTAGCAGCCAGTAGGAAATTGGGGAAAGGAGGAAACAGGAGATGTGTAAATACAACAATGAAAAGTCCCAACACAGGTGTTTCCATCAAGGCAAGGAATCAAAAGTAGATTTATGTGTTTGTTTTGGTGAGTAATAAAGAAAATGGCCTCTGGCCCTTGGGATTGCAGAATGAGGAGTTGGGATGGCTTCCACAAGCTGACTTTGAGGAGTGCTTACTGTCCTTTTTGGTCTGGTTTGTATTTGTGCCCATGGCTAAACAAAAACAAACATCAAGTCTGTTTTTCTGAGCAAGACAGAAGACTGCCCGGAGCATATATGCTTTCTTCAGAATGAGAGGGAAAGATGGGATTCACCGAGAAGTGCAGTTCAGTCAGAACAAAGTTCATCACACCAACAGGTGCCTTCCAGACCACAAGTTTAGCAGAATGAGTCAGGGCCATGCATACCTGAGGATCTAGCAGAGACCATGATATCAGCCTATCCCAGTGCCCTGGACTCTGCTGTAAATGCTTAGTAAAAGTATTAAAGTGGACGTTCAGAAAAAGTACAGTCCTTAAATATATTAGAGTTAAGACACTTATCTGCCCTTCCCTTGCTAACCTTTGATGGAAAAAGCAGCGAACTGTTGAGTATAGTCTTATAGTTAAATTCATTTCCATCTTTCTTTCATACCTGTGATAATATAACCAGTTTCCAGTTTGGGTTTCTTTAAAGTGGAAAAACAAACCCCATAATGATAACCTTATTCTTTTGGGAATTCTACATCATTTTTAATTGGTTCACCTTTCTTGACTCTTAGAACGTTTGATTTGGATTCCATAGAACCACAACTTTTAAAAAAAAATTCATATTCCATTAGTTTCCCTCCACAGCAACCTGATGTCATAGCACTATTATTATGCCCATTCCAAAGCCAAGAAAAGTGTGGCTTAGAAAGGTTACTGTGTTTCCTCTTGCTCACACCGAGTTCTGAGACGTCAGTTTAGCTCAGTTATCTTCTGTAAGGAGGGGTGCATTGAACACTCTAACAACTTGAAGGAAGGCGCAGAAGAATCGCTCATAGTAATAAAGAAAATCCTCCCTATATGACTATTTCCAGAGTAGATTATTTTCCTAAGAGGTTTTTAAAAAGGCTTTTTAAGAATCTTTAAAGGGGCTGGAGAGATGGCTCAGTGGTCACAGCACTGGTGGTTCTTGCAGAGGACCTGGGTTCGGTTCCCAGCTCCACTTCACACCTCACAACTGCCTGTAACTCCAGTTCGTGAGGATCTGTTGCCCTCTTTTGAGGATGCTTGCATACATGCAGGCAAAATACTCATACACATGTTAAAAAAATAAATCTTTAAAAAATAACATTTAAAGCCAAGTTTTATAAGACTTTCACTGTCAGTTTGCTTGACTTTGCATGAAGCCTCTTAATATAGTTCCAGAGAAATGGAAGTGCCCTAGTCAGAAGGCCGGCGTTGGGTTTTGTTTACTCCACCTGTCTGTGGTATTGTGTTACAGAAGGACATTGTAAGGTGCAGGTGTTGAGCACGTCCCCCCACTCCCACCCTTTGCTCCTCTCGACAGTTCTGTTCTTCCTTTCATCTACATGTACATGATTTTATGCATGTAGAAAATCTGAGAAGCACAGATGAAGGAGGGGGTATTTGTCTTTTCAGACTGGCTCAGTTTACTTACTAATTATCTCCCGCTATATCCATTTTCCTGCAGATGACATACTTCATTCATAATGCCTAAAAATATTCCACGTTTTCTTTATGCATTCCCTGGTTGCTGGATGGCTGGGTTGGTTCCATACTTTGCTATTGTGGATAGTGCTATAGTAACAGTGGTGTTCAACTATTTCTATGACATGTTGATTTCAGTAAATATGAGTGATGTAGCTGGAGATGGATTTTAATTCACATAAATCCAGTTACCAGCTTGATGACCAAGTAAACCATGACCTCTGGAAGCATCAGTTTGCCAATCTGTACGTGGAGGGGCTTCAATTTAAAGGAGCTGTAGTGTCTTTCAGGTCTCTGATTTTCTGTTTATAAAATGTGATGTCTTCTGATTGAAATTTAACCTTCTCATGAAACATTCCAACTTTTTCAGGAATTGGATGAAATGAGATAAACAAGTTCACAAATATGCCATTGTTAATAAAATTATACATTTATCATAAAATGTTGAGGAAACATTTAGAAGTTAAGCAGCCCCATTGTTAAAAGGACAAAGTTTTTTTTTTTCTTGGTGATCTGTAGAATAATTCTTAAACCTAAATATCAACAACCAGTCATTTAACACAGTATTGTAACTACAATTACTGGTTTAAGGTTTATTAATTAACTGACTAAAGGATCAGGAATTCTGGAAGTGCTGACTTAGCAGGAAACCCCCCTTTTTTTTCTGGCTCATGTTCTACACATTGAGTGTTCATTCTGAGTGACAGTGACTCCTTTTCTCCCTGGCAGTCCGGATTAATCCACCATAAGATTATACATAGATCTAATCACAGCCCTTTCGTCCCTAAGGACTCTTACGGATTCCAGTTACCTGGCATCTAGAGAGTTACGTCAAGACAGACCCTGGCTTTCTGAGATCTATCTCCGAGGTCTGGCTCCTGCCGGATTTGTAACCTTGTTTCTTCTTATCTCTTAGGAGCCTTTTGTACCAGGCCATGGGAACTGCTGGCTCCCTGTGCCTTTCCTCTTTCCCCTGCTCTGTGTGCCTGCAGCCCCTGTGCTGGCTGCTTCCTCCTCCCAGCCTTTGCCCTCTGCACCTTGCCAGCCCAGCCCAAAGCACTGCACCACTAAGCCTTCTTTGATCGGCCAGAGCAATGGGCCTTTACCTGCATCCTCACCCTTTCCATCGCTGGAAATGGCTTCTCAGCTTACAAGTTACAAGGCTGTGATTTATTTATTTATTTGTTTTAGCCTTGGTTGTAGTCAAATGCATTCTTGTATTCTGAAAAACTACTGATTATAACACAGCCATGTATGCAATAAGGGATGAAATGTATGACAGGCTGATTCTGGGCTCAACTCAGTAAATATTTATTAGATACCTGTAGTGTGCAGGCCAGCTCAAGACAGAGTGAGGTGCTAAAAATGGTAAAAGCCAAAAATAGGCCACAAACCTGTAGCCTTGGCTGCTGATGAGCCTGAAGCAGGATAATTACAAATGCAAGGCCAGCCAGGCTATAAAGACATAGAGACACTATCTTTAACAAGTAAATAAATGAATAGTAAGATAGATAAATAAGACAGAGCATAATGGTTTCTAATCTAAATACCACGTTTTTAAAACCAAGCAAAGCTCAAGCAAAGCAGTGTCTGCTCTTACCTCTAACTGCAGGTGAGAAGGTGAGGGTTTGTGTGAGGCTGTGTGTCTCACACAAGTGGTAGTCTAACCCAGTAATGGAGTGTGAAGACAGCGACGTGAAGATTCCCATTTTAAATCAAAGTTTCCTGTTATATTATGCCACATCAGAATCCCTAGAGCAAAAGTCTACAGTTTTCAGGAAGGAATATTGTATGTGTACACAATACTTTGACCTTGGCCCAAGGACAGTCACTCATGTCCATCTTCATCCTTGGCAGTGTCATCTTGGGCAAGATCCTTAACCTCTCTTTTTTTAGTTGTGTTACCTAAAATTCCTGAAAAAACATTGACACTAGCTGAGTGCATGGAGGAGAGTGTGTTTATGACATCTGGCACATAGTGGACAGGAAATACTTGCTGCTAGTAAGAAAGATGCTTTCATTCACCATCAGTAAATTTTAGGTTCAAAATCTGGGACTAATACTCTTTGCTCCTCTGTTCTTGGTGATTACTAAAGATACAGAGTAATGAGAAATATGAGGTAATACTCAAAGTTCAGTATTTGAGGAAAAGAAGTAGCATTAAGTCACAGTGAAAATTTAAAAAGATTTCCTCCAACAGGACAGTTCACAGGATGCCCCAAGTTAACACAGAGAAGTTGCCTTAAGATTGCTTGTTCAGCCTTTTAATTATACCAAATGAGATTACATATGCCAGACCTAAGCTCTGAAATGCACTGGCACCAGGGACCAGCATCAAAATGATCAAAGTGATTTTAATAACACTTGAAAAGCTTGGCCAGAAATGTGCTAAGCCTTTTGCTTAGGGCTAGAGATGAAGTAACCTGTGCATCACTAATGGCCATTTTAACACATAGGCTTGTCCAGGTGTGTTTCCCAAACCCTGTTACTATTGTGCAGGGGCCAGAACCCAGGTGGTACCCATCCTGGGGAGGGCTCTACCACTAAGCTGCACTTCCAGACAGCCCTGTGGAACATATTCATCATGAGTATTCATCAACAGACATTGAAACGATGTGGATACTCTTAAAAATTGAGGGTGTGGTTGGTATGTAAAATGAATAAAAAATGTCTTAATAAAAAAACGAAAAAAAAAAAATTGAGGTTGCACTGGATGTGGAGGGCTGAATTGTTGTCCAGAATGTCACAGAATGGTGCTCAAGTTCTGTGAACATGGCAGAGGGGGGAAGTAATGTGTTTGCCAAGGTGTTTCATTTGTTTTGAGTCATCTGCTTTGTTGAGAGTGGGTAGTCAGTAGGAATTAGAGCCAACTGCATAGGTTTGGACGGAGCGTACACATGTACTAGCTCTGGTGTTTGTGGTACCTTCAGCCGAAGCTCCACTGAATGAAGTGGAGTAAGTAGTGGGTTGTGTGTTCCAGATGAGGATAGCTGGGCTCCAAATCACAGGCGTTAGGCTGTGAGTAAGGGTTGTGACAGCCTTCGAAGCTTTATTTCTAGTGTTGCTGTGTGCTAATATGATTTAAATTTGCTTCCTTGGACAGGTGGATGATTGTGGCTTTTCTTTGAATCATCCAAATCAGTTCTTTCTTGAGAGCCAGCGGATCCTAACTGGAGGCAAAGATGTCAAGAAGGAATCCAATCAACCAGAAACACCTCAGTCCAAACCCAGTGTCCAGAAGACCAGGGATGCCTCATCTGCTCTGGCCTCTCTAAACTCCTCCCTGGAAATGGAGCTGGAGGGCCTGGAAGATTACTTTAGTAAATGATGTGGCCACTTCAGTAATTCCCTTCCCTCCAGTGAATGCATTCCTGTTTGTAAGGTTTGCCTTTTTAAAGCCTTCCTGCTGAGCAATTTCCTTTACCCACCTACTTCATGTATGCTCATTTATTAGCAAAGCAGGCTTGCTTCCATATGACATATGAAAGCATAATGAAAAAAAAGCCAGAGTTCCTATTGAAACCTTTCATTGACTGTTTTGATTTGAATCCTGTTTCAGAGATTTAAAACAGTACTTAGAGACTAAAGTCCTCAAGCAGCAATACAACTAAAACCAACTTTTAAGTTTCACGTGGTATAATTTTGACCCAGTCCTCTTTTGGAGTATTTTTGCTAATAAATATCAACATGAATGTGACTATATCTGTGTAACTGGGAGTCTTATTTCACAGCAGGTTAGGCATTACTTATTTGAAATGGCTTTTGAAATACTTATCGCTGTCAGTCGATATGAGGAGCAGAGGGAGCTCCGAGTGAATGTATAAAGAGTGGATGGAGTCCTGAGTGAATGTGTACTGTTGACATGGGCACGGCCATGGCAAGGACACCAATCCCTGAGACTCACGGGAGTGGCAAAGCCTTCTTCTGGTCTGAGTGGGAATGCTGACAGCATGTACAAAAGATCCCAAGCACAGCTTCTTCCCCAGGGCGTCTGCAGCTGGGGGCTGCTGTCCTGTGGAGGCCACCTCCTGAGATCAGCTGAACTGCTTCCTCACCTCAGAGGTACTGAACCAGTTTCTGGTGCTTGTTGCAGTCCGGGCTCCATCAAAGCAAGCCCAGCCTACCCAGCCCCGTGTGCTCTGCATATGTGTCTGTGCCCTGCATTCCCTCATCGCCCCAGTCAGGTCTCACACGTGAAGACTGGAGACTGCTTTCTTTCATGGCCTACTTGTTATTCACTATCAGCAAGGAGACATTCCACTCCCGTGAGCGGCAGCAGACTCGCTGAAATGAACGGTGACTGGAGAGACAGAATTACAGCCGTCATTTGTCAAGGGACCCGCTGTTAAGTAAGTCATGGCGCTCTGCATCTCTATCGTTGTTTTCCACCTGCTTCTCACTAAAGCAAGAAGGCTTGACGTCTAAAGTATGCATTACCAGGTGCTTTGGTAATCAGTATTCCTTTCAGTGCAAGCAGTAGGACTTAGCAAACACTGTGAATGGCCGCAGACCTGCAGCATCCGTTCCCGGTGCTGACTTACCTCTGGCCAGGAGGTGAGGTGGGCCTGGACAACCCGTGAGGGCAGTGTTCAGCAGAGCCATCTTCTAACAGCCTGATCCCTCCACTGCGTCTCCACTCACCCAGAGGGCCTGGGTCTTTTATATATGAGAATGGATTACTTTCAACTGTGCGAAAAATACAAGTCCATTTCAGTCTTCTGGTGAGGGGGGATACTGGTCCTTTTCCTTTGTGAATCAGAATCTAAATCTAAAAGACATTGTATTTAGAAAACTGGACTGTTCAGAGCAGCACAGTTTCAGTCTTAGGATGTGCTATATCCTTACGAAAGGATTGAAGTAGGAGGAGGTACCGAATAGTACAGTGCTCCATGGAGCTATTTTTAACTGCAGAATTGTTAGCTTTAGAACATTGAGCATCCAAATGTAGGTCTCTTGTAGTGCAGTAAAGGGGACATTAGACACAATCTCATCATGTAGTCCAATGAGGAATCTCAAGATCTCCGTAGGTGACAGTGTTGTGGGGCATCTTTTGTTGCTGCCCCATGTCCTTGTTTCACGAGGCAGAAGTCCACAGACAGAATGGTAGGTATGTCTTAGTGCCTATTTTGTTTTAATGTCAGCTTTAAGACTGTATGTCATCTTCTTAAATGTCTTATATGTCTCTAGTCAAATTTCAGAGTAATTGCTAGTGTAGATCCTAGTCACAAGTGCAGTGTCTCGGTAAGAAGTCATCTGTTACACAGAAGAACAGGTAAGATGTTGTGAAGTCTGCAGATTGAGAATATAGAAGTTAGAGGCCTAAACAAAAGAAATGAATGTTTTTCTGCTGCTTTGGGAGGTTGGAAAAAGTAATTCATTTTTTCATGCTTCATGGGTCTCAGTAGTTTTGATTTGTTTTCTTGAAGGCAGACTTGTTTGAATTGGATGATGTAGGAGGAACCTAAAAGAAAAAAGATTCAAAAGATGGTGGCCTCTTCAAAGAGCAGCTGATGAAAAAGAATGAGTATTCTAGATCATCACTGTGACAAAGAATGAGTATTCTAGATCGTCACTGTGAAAAAGAATGAGTATTCTAGATCGTCACTATGAAAAAGAATGAATGTTCTAGATCGTTACTGTGACAAAGAATGAGTCTTCTAGATTGTTACTGTGACAAAGAATGAGTCTTCTAGATCTATTCTAGATCATTACTGTGAAAAGAATGAGTATTCTAGATTGTTACTGTGAAAAAGAATGAGTATTCTAGATCATCACTGTGGCAAAGGATGAGTGTTCTAGATCGTCACTGTGAAAAAGAATGAGTATTCTAGATCTATTCTAGATTGTTACTGTGAAAAAGAATGAGTATTCTAGATCGTTACTGTAGCAAATAAGGTGGTGTGGCTCTCGAAGACAAGATGAAACAGCTGGAGAAAAGAGACAAGGTGGGCTCTGTTGCTACAGCGATGGCATTGTTGATGGAGATGCTAGTGGATTTCTTTTATGTTGCTCAGTAGTTTTCATCCTGCCCAGAGGGTACAAAGCTCTTAGTTGTCATGCACTTAAAAGAACACTAGAAGAGTTTAGGTAAACTTTTTGGGACTCATTGTAATATTGTGGTCATAAGAAATAATAGTTACAGAATTTTAATGTGTTGGGAGTGGAATAAAGCATTTGGGGAAAGTCTTTAATTCATACAGATTTATAGTGAGCTAGGGATCCGTCAAGTCATGCAAGGGTGTTTGCTCACTCTACCCCACTTCGACACTGATGCTCAGCACCATCAATGCAAATTTCTGTCATTCTTTGCCGAGAAGGAAACGTGGGGTTTCAGCTCGGAAGATGAAATGAGACAACGCTGAAGTTTTCATTGCAGTTTGCAGATTTAATCAAGGGTTTCTCCCACCAGCATCAGCTTGACATTAAATGTAAGGGACCATTAAGTGAGAGCTTGACAGCCGCTCTGCTTGTGACGCTGTCTTTGCAGCTGGGAGGGAAAAGACATCGAGAGGGCCTCAAACCATTGTAGCAACTAGACCCATTTGTTAGCTGCTTTCCTATGGTGGCCGAGGATGGGGTGAGAAGGTGGACAGGCTGGCCCTCCCTATGGATTCCGGGGTAAACAGGGGGCTCTGTGTCACAGTGATAAATATCCCAGCTGACAAAAAAGTGAGGCTGGGAACCTATTTCAGGGACAGAGTTTGGTTTGTCTCACTTTCAACATAGACAGCACCAGGGTGGAAGTTGTGTTTTCAAGCAGGTCTGACTTGAAAGGTTTAGTTATTCTGCTCCTGAAAACCCTAAGCATCATTTGGGAGTTGGGCCTCCAGTGGGACATAATTGGCTCAGAGTGTTTTCTCACACAGTAGCCAGCTTATAGTTGGTAATCGGTATTTACCCAAAGCGTCTGGCCGCTTCTCAGTGTTGAGCTCTTTTTTGACAGGTCTTTGCCCTCACCTAAGCCTTCTCGCCATAATTGGCATTGTAGACAATTAGCTTTGTGACTCGATGGAAATCATGTCACCTGCAGGGAATTATCTTCCCACTCATCTGACCTTCCTGCCAAAGGCAATCCCATTTCCTGTTATTAGATTTGCTTTCTATCCAGTAAGCTCTTTTTGTCTGTTGCTTCCTGACATTTTATTTTATCCAAGAATTGTCACTGCAGCATCTTATCAACAGCTAAAGACTCTGTCTCCATACAAAGCATCTGTATTTCCCCTGAGCCTACCTTTGCAGTGCTGTTTTTGAACATTGATGACAGGCTGGGTGAAATAATACTGCTAATAAATGCATGGTAGGATTTTCTGTTCACAGTAATAGAATTATGAAACTCTTTAGGATTTTGCCTTATTTTATTTTTACGCCAAAAGCATAGAAAGAAAATAAATTCAGCAAACAATGCATTTAAGGCTGTTGGTAATGAGGGAATGAATCAGCACACACTTCCCTGACTCCCTCCATGCACGTGGTATATTTATTTTTAGCCTTCACATGGGCCATAGAGGGTACTGAGATTGCTTATTTAAAAAGACATTGATCTTCCCTTTCAACTCATTAAATACTTACTTGATAATTTGGTGCCACTCTTAGCTTTCAATTTTCTATAGAGTTTCTGCCTTGACTGTACGTCACTTTACCAGTCTCCCTGAGGGAATCCATCCACTCCTTTGGTATGACTTCCCATATATGTGCAGATGATTCCCACTTCTTCACCTCCTATGAAATCTCTCCCCTAAGCACAGACCCATCCATTCAAGTCCGTGTTGCACATATTTATTAGGAGATCAGTATATCTCATACTTTATCTAAAATCAAGCTTGTTTTCTTTCTTCCTAAGTCTGCTTCTTTCTCCCTCCCCAGTCACCAGGCATCCAAGTCTCCTGAGATTGTGGTTTAATATCAAAATCATTTTAATATCTAAATCATTGGGTCTCACCTGGGGTCACTTTTGCCTTCAAGAGTTATTTGGTAATGTTTGAGGCATTTTTGGTGCTTACAACTGGCAGGGACCTGGTTCTGTTACTTAGCGGAGGATGGGGGCTAAGGAAACTTCCAAGCATCCTACAAGATACTTCTCCACAACAAAGAAAATGTCTGGCCTAAAACATTAGTGGTCCTATGACTGGGAATCCTTCTTCTAAAGTTTCCTCTCTCCCTTCTTTACATTGAACTGCATTAAACTATCCTTACTACTGTTAGCAGCATGTTTACTGAGACCCAGAATTATCATGCATCATACTGTCAGCTCAACACAGTCCTAATTATTAGAATTTCAAATATGAACACACGTACACACAAGCATATACTTTACTCAATAATTTTATAGTCCAATGAAAGGGAACATACGTAAATAGATGATTAATTTTCTAAATATGGTAATAGCCATGACGTTAGGTAGTCTAATGGGGCATCATCTTATATCTGAATCTTGTCCTCTTTCCATATCTTTCCTCAAAATGGAACCTAAGTACTGTTCTTCTCAAGCATTCTTCTCCCATGACTCTTTATCGCCTACATCAGGAATACAGTTGCCTGTTGCTTTGTGCATGGGGCTTCCTTAGATACCCTCACCTGCCTCTCTGGTTCCATATTGTTTCTCCTCATCCCGTAATCCAGTGCTGTGATTCAGGCCTTCCGAATCAGCCTCCCACAGTACTTTATACCTTTTAACCCTATGTGGACTCCACATCACATTTAAGCCAACTGACATGTTTATATTGTATGACAATGTATATATTCATTTTCACCTATGAATTCCTAGCATTTAGCATTGCTTCTTAGGCAGAGGCTTGACGATCTTGGGCACCCAGTAAACACATAAATGAGCCATTGCTTGCTTCTTTTCCCACAGGAATCTCAAATTTGATGTTTCTAAAACCTACAAGTAAAAATGGACTGTAGAGGGTGGAGATATGGCTCAGTACTCTTGGGCATACTGCTCTTGGAGACGACTGGAGGTCAGTTTCCAGCACCTGCTTTGAGTGGCTTACAAGGGCTGTAACTCAAGCTGGGTCTCCAATGCCCTCTTGACCTCTGTGGGCAACACATGCACATGTACAAACCCACACTCAGACATCTATGTGTGAATCATTTTTTAAAGAGAATGAACTTTGACTCCTGAGTAAAGCCACCGTTAGTTGTGACCTTGTCAATGTCCCTAGTTTCCTGTGTTTCGTTGCTGCTCCTGCGAAATGGGGATGATTGCACCCATGTTAAGCATTGTTGGTTAAGTGTTATTCCATGTGCAGCACAAAGAATGCTGGCGAGTGGAAACAGGAAGTGTTAGATGCTACAATTTGATGGCAGTCTCAGGAAATGGCATGCATAGTTCCTCCCTGTTTTGAGGAGTACTGTGAAAAGCTGTAAACCTTCCAGGGTAACACATGTTCACAGGGCACTGCCTGTTCTTAAATGAAAGAATGGAGGCAACAAGAGCTTCTTTGTTGAGAAAGCAGCTGTACATTATTCTTGGGGCTCTCATGGATTCATGACTTCCCCGAGAACGTGATACCTTCCTACCTGTGTGGTACCTAGTTTCCAAGCACTTAAATAGCAAAGCAGTTTGAAGCAGTCTCATCATATAACCCAGGCTGGCCTTGAGCTAGCTGTCAGCCTTCTGAATGCCTTATAGGTGCAGGCCACCTCGCCCAGGCTTAAAGAGTCCTTCACAGTAGATTATTACCATGGTGCTTCTGCAACAGAGTAAGAATAGTAGCCATCTGCATTTTCCCTAAAAAGGAGATTGTGAACTAAGCCCCCTGATCTGTGACATTGTGGCTGATGTTCCCAGTGAGAGCTGTCAGGAAGCTGGAAACTTAGGGTCATATGAAGCAAACTCTTCAATCTCTCTAAAAATGAGATCTGTGCATCAAAATAAGAACTAAGAGTTGCATACAGCTTGTGTCTTCACCTAAATGTAGGCTGCCCCAAGACAGAAGGGAATAAAGAATGACTCAGACTGCTTATTTTTCAGCCTACTTGTGAAGGTGTTAACAGTTATTTGAAACAAAGTCATGAAAAGAAGTTTCCCCAAATTCCTGCCACTTAACACTTGGGGATACTTTAGTCCTGGTGCATTCCTTTCTTTCAAGCCTAACTGTTTTTGGTTGTTTTTACTTTTTAGGCTCTTTGCTCATTGGTATTTTGGGAGTCCACCACCCAGCTCCCAAATAAAGTACACACAGAGGCTTATTCTTAATTATAAATGTCCAGCCTTAGCTTGGCTTGTTTCTTGCCAGCTTTTCTTAACTTATCCCGTCTACCTTTTGCCTTTGGGCTTTTTTCCTTTTCTCACTTATGTATATCTTACTTTAATTCTTCTTTTGTGGCTGGCTGGGTGGCTGGGTTGCTGGGTGGCTGGCTGGCTCCTAGCGTCCTATCCTTCTCTCCTTGTTTTCTTGCTCTTTCTTCTCTTCTTGTTCCTAGATCCTCCCCCTCTTCCAGATTCTCCTTTTTTAGTCTTTCTTCCTGCCAGCCCCACCTTTCCTTTCTCCTGTCTCGCTACTGGCCATTCAGCTCTTTATTAGACCAATCAGATGTTTTAGACAGGCAAAGTAACATAGCTTCACAGAGTTAAGCAAATGCAACATAAAAGAATGCAACATATCTTTGCATCATTAAACACATATTCCACAGTGTAGACAAACGTGACACACCTTAAAATAATATTCCACAACACCTAACAATAGACATTTATTCAACCTCTAAACCAATGAATAAATATTTTATGCTGTGGATCCTGCTATCTCTCTTGTAACTACTCAACTCTATTATTATAATGAAAATCAGCCATATAAAACATATGGACAAATTAATGTGACTATTTTGAGCATGAAATGTGCCATATTTGACCTTTGGGAAACAGTTTGTCAATGCCTGACCCAGATGAAGAACAAAATATTTGAGGGATACAAATGAACAAAAGTGACTAACACTTGAATATATACATCAATTCATAATGGAACATATGACTTAAGACCTTCCTTCAAGAAATAGATCCAGATGGTTCCACTGGCAAATCCTGTCTAACACTGAAACAGATAATACCAAATTCTACACAAAAAACAGGAGAGTGATGACTGGAACTTTCCCAACAGATGCTTTGAAGCTGGCATTGCCCTGCAACTAAAACCAGGCAAGAAAACAAAAGTATAGGTCAGTATCTTCCAAGCATAGAAGCAACAATTCTTAACAAATGAACAATTAATTCATGACCAAATGAAGTCTATTGCAGGATTGTAAAGTCAGTTTAATGTGCAGATGTCAGTGTAGATAACCATGTTAGCAAAGAAGAAAAATGCCATCATTTAATGGAGAATAAGCATTTGACAAAGTAACATCTGTCCATGATAAAAATTCTCAGTAAAAAGTGACATAGAGACTTTAATCTAGCAAAGGCATCTATGAACATCCTGGAGGTGATACTGCACTTAATGATGGAAGGTAGTTACAAGGATGCACTCTTCACCATTGTACTAAGAGTTCTAATTATTATAATGAGGCCAGAAAGAGAACTAGTTAGACAGTCAAAAAAGCTAAAACATTTCATTACTGGTAATATGACTATCAAATAGAAAACCCTACTCACTCTTCAGAATAAATAGGTGACTGTAGGAAGGTCCTAGGAGGCCAAAACAAATATTCCTAGCCATCATACAAAGTTGAAAATTTTATAACTTCCATTATGATAGCTTCTAAAACATGAGTACCTAAAAGTAAAATTTAACACAGCATGTAAGACCTATGCACTGTGTACTTCAAAATGACTGAAAGACAGATTAAATGGCGGCAGGGTTAGACCATGCTGTGACAGCCTCCACAGGTACTCATGTGTGCAGCTCCTAACACCCAACCATCTTCCCAAGAGCTAAGGGAACGGGGTGAGAGCACAGCTCCTGATTCTTAGCATAATTAAAGCTGCACTGAAGGAGGAAGGAAAGAAAGGGTTGCTGTCCTTTCAGCCCCTTCTTTAAGCATAGCAGTGCGAAGAGAGATGCCTCCTACTTGAGGAAAGGACAGATAATAAATTGCAGGCGTGGACTTAGTCCTGAGCACATGATATATGTTCCCAGGCCATAAATGGAGCCTCTCCAGTCACATTAGCCTGATGTCTCAGGACCCCTCACTCAGCCTCAGGTAGTACCATGTGGAGAAAGAATCCAAGCACTAGGGTATTATAGGTCAGAGAAGTACGCACAGATTTGGGCCTTGGAATTCAGTGATAGACCCACCCTGGTGAGACCCAGCATTCAACAGAGCCCAGTGTCCCTGGCCCTGAGCCAGTGCTCATGCACGAGGTCCCTGAACCTGCTGTGGTGTCACATAGAGCCTCAAAGGGACATCTGTATTCTCACCAGTGTTGCTTCTAGGCAGCCGCAATGATCTTGACCATGAATATGCCTGAGCACCAGGCAAGCATAGCAGTGTGGGCCCTGCTTCTGGGGAGCTGCCTGTGTCTGTGAGCCCTGCCTGAATTCAGCCTTGAAGTACTGAGGCCACATAATAAGGCAGATTCCCACAGTGCCTGAGCAAGGCTGCTGACTGTTGACTCGCAGGCCAGGCAGAGGTTTTGGGGGATGGACTGCTTCTGAAGCCACCTGGAATGGCAGAGTTGCAGTTGTGACAGACTACTCTCTATGGCTAAAACAGTGAGCACAGTGGCCACAGACTCAGGGCAGACCCCATTTGGGGTCCCATCAGTTGAACTATCAGCAGGGGCCATAGGCTCTGAAAAAATATACAGCCTGTTTCGAATTTCTGGAAGGATGGGTAAAAATAAATAAATGATCATGACTGTATTCCCAGCACTGGTGAATTTAAGACCACAGGCCAGTCTGGGCTACATGGACCCTGTCTCAGAAATGAAACAAAAAAAGCAAACCCCAATCCAGATTGTGAAGACTGGAAGGTGCAGGTCTCACCACCTGCTAACCAGCACCAGGAACTTTCCAGGAGCTGTGACCTCACCAAAGGGGCAAAATAAAACCCCAGGGATTGAACAATTGACTGTTTAAGTAGACACAATGAACTTTCACAAATAGGAAAAAGTACAGTTACAAGAGAAACTTAACAGACATGGATGAAACTTACAAAAAAAAAAAAAATCTAAGAACCCTCATAGTGGAGCCATCAAAAATGACTCTGGAGGTAAAGAACTCACTGCACAAGCCTGGCAACCCGAGTTCAGTCCCCAGAACCCACATAAAGGTGAATGGAAAGAGGCAACTCCACAAAGTTGTCCATAGACTGTGGCATGTGCCCTTCACAATAACAATTGTTTAAAAAAATCCTCATACTAGAAGGTACAGTAAATGGAATAAAAAGCGTCTAGAAGTTATCACTAGCTATCTAGGTCAAAGGGAGGAATCAGCACAAAAATAGGTGGCTTGAAAACACATTTGGAGAAGAAAGGAAAGAGACAGCATCTGGGAACTTTGACATTAAATTAAAAAAGCAAATATCTTGAGGTTACGTGAGAATACCAAAGAAGTAGAAAGCTTGTTCAAAGACACGACAGAGAACGTCCCAAATCCTAGAATGAGATGAAGATTTCCAGGCAAAACACAGTTAAAGGTCACCAGTCACATTTAACTCAACCAAGCCTACCCCAAGATGTAATCGGGCTTTCGAAATACAGAGAGGAATCTCAAAGCGGGAGAAAAGAAATAACGTGTCTTAATTTACCTGACAGCAGAGCTCAGCAGAAACCTTATCAGCCAGGAAGGAGCAGGGTGAGATAAAGTATAAATAGGTGTGGGGGTAGGGGGCTAGAGGACACCTTCCAAGCAAGAATGCTATATTCACAGAAGCCCTTTGCAAGTAAAGGAGATTATAAAGAGAGCCCCAGACAATTTATCGCTACCAGATGTGGCCTGTAAGAAATGCTAAAGGAAGTTCTTCAAGCCAAAGGTAAGAGACATCGGTGAGTAAGGAACAACCAACCAACCTGGGAATGCATAAAACTCATGACTGGTTATAGAAAAATTCAGAACGCCCGATATTGTAAGCATAGCAGCCACACCATTATAACTGAAGTACAAAGACTAAACACAATTTTAAAGTAACTATGCTAATAGATAAGTAAGATAATGCTGAAAGTAGAACAATTATTCAAAATACGTAGAGCAATGGAATGAGTGTAACTATTTCACATTGTGTGTGTGTGTGTGTGTGTGTGTGTGTGTGTGTGTGTGTGTGTGTAGGGCTGTGCTATAGCATACATGGGGGTGGTCAGAGGACAGTTTGCAGAAATTGATTCTCTCCTTTGACCATGTGGTTTTGGGGATCAAATGTAGGTTGTTAGGCTTTGTGGCAAGCACATTTAAAACTCAGAGACATTTTATAGATCCAGAGTATGTGTTTAAATTATTATTTTCCCTGTCTTCTTGTTTCTCCTCCCATACTTATGATCAATGTTAAATTCCCTCCTATCTTTCATAAGCTTATTGGACTGACGAAGCAAAACCTGTAATAGGTACACTGAAAATAATGAGACATGAAAACAGAAAAAAAATGTAACATCAATGGACAACTGCAAGAAATGAAAAGAAGGAACAGAAAAGAATTACAAGAACAAAAGCTTGAAAACACGTGACAAATGGCAATAGTAAGATCTAACCCATCACATTAACTGGTTTGAACCCCCTAATAAAAAATATAAGACTGAAAGAATAATAGTAAAAGACCCAATCAAGTGTTGTTTGAAAAAATTTGACATCTCAGGACATGTGTGATGAACAGTGGACGTTTGGAAGGATCTATTTCAAGTAAATGGAGCACAGAAGAATGCAAGAGTAATCGTATTTAAACTAGACAAAAGTAGATTTCACATAAAGGCAACTTAAAAAGAAAACAGGGCAGGTTACTACTATACAATGATAAAGGAGCCAGTCAGCAGAAGAAAGTAATGTTTTTAGATTCACTTACTATGGAAGCATCTACATATACAAAGCCAATAGAGTAGACCCAGGAGAAGCTGTTCTATGGTCAGGACCCCCTGCAGATGCTGAGTGATGGCACCCAGCACTGGATCCTCCTCCACAGAGAACCACCAGAGTAAACAACCTGTACCTGCATTTGGAAGGAGAATGGAACATTGTAAGATTCAGACAACAGTATAGGAAAAGAAGAAATCTGTATAATCCTAGCAATTGCCACACTAGTATCCCAGCCCAAAGAGGGGGAGAATCTCCTTTGTAGAATGCCATTGAATTGGAGAGTCCCAGCACTGTGTCAGCATGGCTTCTGGCAAGCCTAGCTACGGGACAGTTTCAGTCTGTGCTGGCTTGCTGCTCAGGTAAACAACCTGAAATCTGTACAGTCTTTGCTTTGGAAAAGGATGCCCCATCATCTCTGTGGTTCCCCAGGCTACTGTTGCCAGAAGCCTTCTGCAGACATGAGATAGTATCTGAATTGATGCTGTTCTGTGGGTCCAGGACCCCCTGCAGATGCTCAGACTGGGATTCCACAGACATTCATTGCACTGGCTTAGAAAGTGAGTGATTGTAGGGGACAATTGTGTGGCACAGACGTGAATAGAGGCCACCATTCTAGGAAGCCAGGAGATATTAGGTGCTTTGATTCTGAGACCTAAGGCCAATCACATGTGTACCAATATCATCACTAGGACTAAAGACATGAAACCATGAAGTTTCTACTACCCTCCTCCCATATCCACTTCAGATACCTGTGGTTGCCCATGCTAGGGGCAGGGAGAGGCGAGGTTGTGGCTACCACTGGCGTCCCACTGCTGAGACCCGGAGTGACTCCATAACTGCAGCTGCTTCTCCATACCTAGACACTATGCTAAAAGGACCAAAAGATATGCTAGCTGTCCTGCTGCACCCCAGGTGTGCGCTGCCGCCAGAATTTGCAGAGAACAATGCTGCAGTTGCCACTGTTGCCCTGAATCTATTGTCTTAATTAGGGGTCCTATTGCTGTGATAAAATACCATAGTTTAATCCGGGGAGGAAAGAGTTTATTTTACCTTTACATCTTACAAGTCCATCACTGGGGGAAACTATGGCAGGAAGCTAGAGGCAGGAGCTGCTGGAGAGGTGATAGGGGAGTGCTGCTTACTGGCTTGCTTGTTATGGCTGGCTCAGCCTGCTTTCTTATAGAATCCAGGACCACTTGCCCTGGAGCAGCACCACCCACAATTGGCTGGACCCTCCCCCATCAATCACTAATTTAAAAAAATTACCTATAGGTTTACCTACAGTCAGATCTTATGGAAACATTTTCTCAGTTGAGATTCCCCATCCTTTCAGATGGTTCTATCTTGTATCAAGTTGACATGAACACTAGCCAGAACATCTGTCACATCAGAGCTGGCTTGACCACTACAGAGGGGTTGCTTCAGATCATGCAGTGTCAGGGTCTGTACCACTGCCAGTTTAAAGGAGAAGTGCTTTAATATAGATCTACAGTAATAAAAGCAGTTTGGGGTTGAGGATTTAGCCCAGTGGTAGAGTGCTTGCCTATCAAGTGCAAGGCCCTGAGTTTGATCCTCAGCTCCACAAAATAAAATAAAATGAAATAATAAAATAAAATAAAATAAAATAAAATAAAATAAAAACAGTTTGGTACTGGCATAAAAACCGACATGTGGACCAATGGAATCAAACTGAAGACCCTGACACTAATCCGCACACCTATGAACATATGATTTTCGACAAAGAAGCCAAAACTGTACAATGGAAAAAAAGAAAGCATCTTCAACAAATGGTGCTGGCATAACTGGATGTCAACATTGTAGAAGACTCAAATAGATCCATATGTGTCACTGTGCACAAACTTAAGTACAAGTGGATCAAAGACCTCAACATAAATCCAGTTACACTGAACTTGATAGAAGAGAAAGTAAGAAGTAGTCTTGAACGCATTGGTACCAGAGATCACTTCCTAAATATAACACCAGTAGCACAGACACTGAGAGAAACAATGAATGGGACCTGTTGAAACTGAGAAGCTTTTGTAGGACAAAGGACACGGTCAATAAAACAAAAATGACAGCCTACACAATGGGAAAAGGTCTTCACCAACCCCACATCTAACAGAGGGCTGATATCCAGAATATATAAAGAACTCCAGAAATTAGACATCAAAATACCCAACAGTCCAATTAAAAAATGGACCATGGAGCTAAACAGAGAATTCTCAACAGAAAAAGCTCAAATGGCTGAAAGGCATTTAAGGAATTGTTGAACATCCTTAATCATCCAGGAAAATGCAAATCAAAACAACTCTATTTTACACCCAACAGAATGACTAAGATCAAAAACACCGAGGACAGCTTATGTTGGAGAGGATGTGGAGCAAGGGGAACACTCCTCCACTGTTGGTGGGAATGTAAACTTGTACAGCCACTTTGGAAATCAATATGGCACTTTCTTAGAAAATTGGGAATAAGTCTTCCTCAAGACCCAGTTATACCACACTTGGGCATATACCCAAGGAAAGCTCAATCATACCACAAGGACACATGCTGAACTATGTTCATAGAAGCATTATTTGTAATAGCTAGAGCCTAGAAACAACCTAGATGCCCTTCAACTGAAGAATGGATAAAGAAAATGTGGTACATATGCACAATGGAGTACTACTCAGCAGAGAAAAACAATGACATCATGAGGTTTGCAGGCAAATGGATGGAACTAGAAAATATCATCCTGAGTGAGGTAACCCAGACTCAGAAGAACAAACATGGTATGTACTCACTCATAGGAGGATACTAGATGTAAAGCAAAGGATAACCAGACTGCAACTGACAACTCCAGGGAGGCTACCTAGTAAAGAGGACCCTAAGAAAGACACAGGGATCGCCCAGCAAAATGGATGAGATCTATATGAGCAAACTGGGGGTAAGGGGGAGGGTAATGGAGGGGAAGGGTTGGGGGAAGAGAGCTTAGGGGAATGGGTGATTCCACTAGATTAGGAACAGAGTGGGAGAACAAGGAAAGAGATATGATAAATGATAAATGAAGACTCCACGGGAATAGGAAGAAGCAGAGTGCTAGAGAGGTCTCCAGAAATCCACAAAGGTGACTCCACTGTAGACTACTGGCAATGGTGGAGAGAGTGCCTGAGCTGACCTGCTCTGGTGATCGGATGGCCAAACACCCTAACCGTCATGATAGAACCCTCATCCAATAACTGATAGAAGCAGATTCAGAAATCCACTGCCAGGCCCCAGGTAGAGCTCCAGGAGTCCAATTGGCAAGAAAGAGGAGAGATTGTATGGGCAAGAATTGTTGAGACCAAGATTGGAAAAAGCACAGGGACAAATAGCCAACCTAGCGAAAACACATGAACTGTGAACCAATAGCTGAGGAGCCCCCATGGAACTAGACTAGGCCCTCTGGATAAGTGAGACAGTCGATTAGCTTGAACTATTTAGGGGGCCCCCAGGCAGTGAGACTGGGGACCTGTCTTTGGTACATGAGCTGGCTTTTTGGAACCTAGGGCCTATGCTGAGACACTTTGCTCAGCCTTGGTGCAGGGAGGAGGGGACTGGACCTGCTCCAACTGAATGTACCAGGTTCTGCTGACTCCCTAGGGGAGACTTTGCCTTGGAGGAGGTGGGAATGGGGGTGGATTTGGGGGAAAGCCTGGGGGCTGGGAGGAGGGAGGACAGGGGAATCTGTGGTTGATATGTAAAATGACTAGAAAATCTCACATATATTAAGAAAAAAAGGGGGAGGGGAGAACGGAGACATGTTTCAGCCTCCTCACCACTGCTGCGGCTTCTAGTACCAGAGTGCCTTCTAATGGCAGAGTTAGAATTTACTCTGCCCAAGATATCCTGCATGGCCCCATTGCGGCCATTGTTCCCATTATATAGACATTTTTAAACCATGAGCACTCCACACATCCAAACCCCACACCCCCCTGCTGGGTATACCACACCCACCTAAGATGGTAGTGCCCCTGCTTGCATGGATCACAAAGAAAGAGGTCCCTCCACCTCCACAGTGGTAAGAGCTGTGACCAAAGTCATTAATTACAACTCAAGAAACTAAGAGACCGCTTTGTAGTACCTAGATGGAAACACAGCCCAATGCATAGAATGTTGGCATTCCTAGAACACAGTTTCTGAAGAAAGTCCCTCAAAAGGCCACCTCATAAAAATAGGAGAGATTATTAATTCACCAGAGGCACAAATCTTCGAGTATTTTTTTTAGGGACAGACACCCTCTCCAAGTCAATATGGATGAAATGAATAAAGAATTTAAAAGGATGTGAATGAGAAGTTTAGCAACAAAGCTCTGAAAGGACAGGAAGAAAGCTTAGAAGTGAAGAAGTTGTAAACAAACAACAAGGCACGGAGAGCCTCAAACACAGACTAGATCAAATGGAAGAAAGAATTTGTGAATTGAAGGCGAGTCCTTCAAAATGTCCCAGCAACACAACACACACACACACACACACACACACACACACACACACACACACACACACGAGAGAGAGAGAGAGAGAACAAGAAAAACAAAAGGAATCGGAGCCGGCGAGATAACTGAGACACCATCGAATGAACAAGCTTCTCCATCACCAGAATCCCCAAGGGACCCCATACAGAAAAGGCATTTGCTGTAGCATATTGTCAAATCGTCACAAGTGTATGAAAAGGGATAAATTGTAAGCTCTGCAATATAAAAGTGCTGTCACATTTAATAGCCTCCCTGTGGCACTAAGAGCAAATTTCTCAGCACAAACCTGATGGCCAGGAGGGAATGGAATGACATAGTCCGAGTCCTAGCGGAAAAGGACTGCCAACCCCAATACAGTATCCATCATGGCTGTCCTTCAGCAGCGAAGGACACCAAAGACCTTCCTAGGCAAGTGTAATGGAGGGAACCATGACAGTCAGACTGTCCTTGGCAGAGCTGCTTATGAGAGTTCTGTGTCCAGAAGTAAAGAAAAGGCAGTTACCATAACAAAAGCAGGAGACATAACACAAATACTATCAGAACAGCAGATATATAAAATAAAAATATGAAAGTAAAGTATTGATACAGAAAATCACTAAGATGAATATGAGAAAGAGGATTAATATGAAAGAAAGGACAACAAAGGTTATAGTAATTAAATAAATAAAATAAATGTAAAAATTTACAGTCAGTTATTACGTACCAGTAATAACTTCATGTCAATGGATAGACTATCTACTCTGGTAAAGAAACTGACTGGAAGAATTCATAAGAGGACAAGACCAAGCAATGATTGACACCAGGAAAAGCATACGGAACCTGAAAGTGAACATATATAAATAACATTCCAAGCAAACAGATGCACAAAGTGAGCAGAAACTTCTGCACTTATGGCTCATAAAATGGACTTGAAGACAAAAGCTGTAAGATCTCGAGAAGTCACCATATAATGAGCAAGAGACCAACGGAGTAAGATATAATGGATGTATGTCTTTAAGCACTGAATACCTGAGAGACCTACAATTATGAGATCTAGAGGATAAATAGGAAGAGGAACATCAACACCCTGCTTTAATCCAAGGACTCATATTTTAAAAACTGAGAAATAAAAACAGGTGACTCTTGATGTAAACATCCTTTAAAAAATTCACTAGCAACATTAAGAAGATTATCCACTATAATCAAGCAGGGTTCACCATGAGTACAAGAACAATTCCACATTATACAAATTAAGAAATCCGATAATCCACACCAATACGACAGAGGACAATACTGTATGGTATCTTTGTACCTGTAGAAAAACATTCCATGGAAGTCATCAACATGGATGGAAAACCTCTCAACAAGTTGATATAGAAGTTTACACACATGGGCATGATAAAAGGCCATATCTAAGAAGTTTACACACATGAGCATGATAAAAGGCCATATCTAAGAAGTTTACACACATGGGCATGATAAAAGGCCATATCTAAGAAGCTCTGCACAGCACCAAACTGCAGCAAGAATACCTGACCATTCTCTAGGACATGAGGCATGACAAAGACACAAAAGTTGTTACTGTTTCCAGACAGAGTTATTTCATATAATAGAAAGCTAGAACAACACCCTGATGATGAACTAAAGTTTATTAGAGTTAATATAGTGATTCAGCGGAGTTGCAAGACAAACATCAACAGACAGAAACTAAGATGATTTCTGTGCTTTAAGAGCAAAATAGCTGAAAAAAAAAATCAAGAAAGCAACATAATTACAGTAGCTGCAAAACAATTGTATGCCATTGCGATTCTAAACATATCCACAACACAGGGAGACTCAGTTTCATGGAACCAACACTACTGAGTATAAAGTCACAGTCAAAGGATGTCTGGATATCTTTGATCACTGAAAAACTATTCATGATATTGGGAAAATGGAAACAGTAAGAGTGCCCTCCATCTGATTAATGAATGAAGCGCAGTGGCCATATACAATGTAGTGCCATGAAACTTGAATGCCATAAAAAGAATGAAAATGTATCATTTGCATTAATAGATGCAGTTAAGGCTCATTATGTTAAATTAAATCAAACATTCTTGGAAAAGCAAGTTCTGCATGATACCATTCACATGTGGAATTGAAGAAAATAACCACAAAAACGAAAATACATGATTTCATAGAATTTGGAAAGTAGAACCATGGTTGGCAGAGGGTACAGAGATTGGAAGTTGAGGGATGGATGTTAAAACACCACTAAGAAAGTTCTGATGTATGCTTAGCCAGTACAGTACTAGTAGATATCAACACTTACCAAGAGCTGAAAACATGTAGATGGATTTTCAGTTTTCAACCTAAAGAAATGAAAAATATTTTAGATATTTAACCTGAGCTAAATAGTATGCAATGTAAATGTGTATCAAACATTGCATGGTACTCCATTAATTTGTGAACTTTGTATGTTTTTATGTATCAATTAAAACTAATTTTAACTTTTTAATTATGTATATATGTATATATGTGGGTGGGTTTCTGCAGGCAACAAGAGGCCATTGAATTCCCTGGAGCTGGAATACAGGTAATCAATCATTAGCCACCAGATGTGGCTGCTGGAGCCAAATTCAGGTCCTCTGGAAGAGCAGGACGCACTCTTAGCAATTGAACCAGCTCTCATGCTATGTATAAATGCTATTTAAAGTAAATAAAATTTTGAAAGGCAAAATTTCTCAATACACTCAGGCTGGCTCACTGTGTTAAGTTATACCATGCTAATCTCTATCTGATTGTTTGGCCCTTTGGTATATTGAAATTGAATTGTTTTACAGCACTCCCTTATCCAATTTATTTTTCAGTTAAATCAAAAAGCATGCTCTCGGAACCCAAAATTTAACTTAGAATCATTTAAATTCTCTAAGAAGTTCATCACGTAACAACAGCCCATGACCATCTTGAGAAAGTCATGCAGCAGTGACTTTATGTGAATGATCCATGTGTCAAAGCAGAATGCAAATAATTATGAGTCACTTTGTTGAGTGTGTGTACTAGTCCTGTGGACTATTGATGAGTCTGAAGAAGAGGTCAGTAGCCAGATTGCATACACGGGGTTGAAGATTCTCCTTAGCAGTACATCTCTGAGAGCTTTGACCAGCCAATACATCTCCACGAGAAGATGAAGAAAACCAGAACTGAAGGTTGCCTTTGGGGGAACAGTGAGATGACAATAAAGCACAGTTGCCTGGGAATGCTTTGTTCAGGTTCAGAGAGGCGCATTCTTTCACGAAGCAGTAATATGCAAATCTAATGGTGGACAAAGCAGCTTTGATTGCAGGCTATGAAGGTCAGCTCAATAAATGTAATTAATTATAAAAACACAATGACTGCTGTTATCTAGTGGGTAAAAGTCCTTGGAACCATCTTCCATCCTTTCTTCCCCTTGGGTCCTACATCCATGCAAGCTGCTTCTGCTATAGAAATACTTCCACAGTGTGATCACCACAGCCAGGACCACTGTTTCCATGGTCTCGCCAATTCCTTCCTCAGTTATTGTGACATCTTTAACTGGTACAATCCTTTCCTAAATTAGTTGATCTAATGACAACTCAAGAAAAAAAGTGATCAAAAATTTGTTTATACATAGTAAAATACCAAATTCAAAAGCTATTTTTCTAAGTCTCTCTTTCTAAAGAAGAGGAAAACAGTTGGGGATGGAGGGAGGTCACTGGGCTAATTCCAACCTACTGCTTCTTCTTTTAAATAAAGTTTTACTAGAACACAGCTATGTACATTCATTTATGGATAGCCTCAAGAATTAATTGCAGGAGAACACACACACACACACACACACACACACACACACACACACAATAGTGGAATGCAATAAGGAGGTGAACACGGGGTGTGAAAGTGGAAATCAAGAAAGTTAGGAATACTGAATAAAAACCAAACTGAAATACTTGAGATGGACCATGCAGTAGGTCAAGTAAAAGCTCCATGGGAAGCGTCACCAATAGAATGGATCAAGGGTAAGGGCAGAAGATAAGTTGCTTGAAGACAGAACAGGAAGTTGAACATTCCGACAATGACAAAGATTAATTAAAAAGAAAGGGCAAACAGAACATTCACATCGGATCAGCCAAAAATAAATCAAAATTAGATAAGAAATGTAAACACCAGTGAGATTGCTTTAACAATGAGATAGGAGTTAGGATTACTATTTAAAACTTTCAAGCCCAGATAGATTCACCACTGAATTCTACCAGAGTACAATATAATTAAATCATTTCCCGTTTTCTTTTCCTCCTTTCAACTCCCTCACATACTCCTCCTCATTCCCTTTCTAATTCATGCACTCTTTTTTATTAATTGTTGCTATGTGCATATATGCATAAATGTATACATACATACATATATACATACACATATGCATATTCCTAATCACATAAATACAGCATGTTCAGTCTACATAATGTTATTTGTATGTATGTTTTCAGGGCTGAACATTTGGTATTCAATAACCAATTGGTGTGCTCTTCCCTGGGAAAGACTATTTCTCTGGCTCTCAGCAGTCCTTAGTTGCCTACAGTTGTTGGTGTAAGGTTGAGGTCCTGTGTGTTTCACCATCGTTAGCATGTCTGTTATAGCTGTCCTTGTTCAGCTCATGTTTGAGCAGTCATATTGGTAAGACTTTATGGGTGTAGCTTCTTCCATTACTAGGAGATACAATCTCACAGAAATCTCCCTGATCTGCATCTTTCTTTCCTTATACCCCATTTTCTGCAATGTTCCTTGAGCACAGGACCCGTTTTGTATATGTATCTATTTGTACTGGGATCCACAACTCTGCACTTTGACTTGTGGTTTTTGTGGTGGTTTCTGTCTGTTGCTAAGAGAGGTTTCCTTGATACGGGGTGAAGACCACACACACACTCCTTTGTGAGTATAAGAACAAATAAACAGAATGTGGTTAGGAATTGGGCTGGTTTAATAAAATGGTAATTGTAGGTTCTCTTCCAAGATCCATGACTTCACTAGCCCTGGGTAGTTGGCTAGGTTTTCAGTACCAGGCATGATTTCCCTTGGGTGAGTCTTAAGTCCAACTAGAGAGTTGTTGGTTACCACCAAAGCATTTGTGCCACTATCATGCCATGCTGCTGTCATGGATGGAACTCTTGGTTGTCCTTTCCCATTGAAAGCTTTCAGGATGTCTCTAGTACTGTGGAAGCTATTCCTTAGGGAAGCCTTCCAGATCAGCTTCTGCTGGGTGCCATCTGATGTATTTCTGTGATAAAACATCCCCATAGAGAAAGGGCTTATCCTGCTGTTCAATTCCAGGTTGTGCTCCATCATTGCAGGGAAAGTCAAGGGAGGAATTTGAAGGAATTAATCATTTTCACAGTGGAGAGTAGAAAGAATTAAACATGCATGCCTACTCCTGCTTACTCCCTTCTCTATACATGTCTAGTGAATGGTAGCCCCTCTCTGGACTGGGTCTTTCTATTTCAATTAAAAATCAAGAGAGTCCCCCAAAGACATGTCCATAGGTCAACCTGATCTATAAATCTCTCAATTGAGACTATCTTCCCAGATGATTTTAACTTATATAAAATTAATATCTAGAACTAACCATCACAGGAGTGTTACTTCTGTATTGGCAACCTTCACAGAAAATGATAATTGTTCTGGGATTTTTTTTCCTCTGAGCTGGCAAGAGGCTTCAATCTCCTTTCCTTTACCTTGTCCCTATAATTTTCCCTGTGTATTTTTCCCTAATACACCAAAGCATGGTAACAAGAATAGGAGGCAAATGACACAAAAACCGATACATAAATCAGTGAAAGGGAATAGAATATATAGACATAAACTCACACATGTATAATCACTTGGTTTTTGACAAAAATGCCAAAAATATACCTCGGAGAAAAGACAGCATCTTTAATATGTGGTGCTGGGATCACTGGCTAACCATATATAGAAGAATAAAGTGGATCCCTATTTCTCACTCTATACAAAAGTAATTCCAAGTAAATAAAAGAATTTAAAATAAATAAGGCCCGAAACTTCAAAACTGTTAGAAAAAGTTGTGAAACATTTAAAAGTAGACAAGGTCTTTCTAAATAAGACTCCAGTTGCTCAGGAAACACAAACAATCACTAAAGTGAATCTCATGAAATTAAAAAGTATCTGTACAGCCAAGTAAAGCAATAACTTATAGAATGGGTGAAAATCTTTGCCGGCTCTACAAAGGACAGAAGACTAACATCTATAGTATGCAGAAAAAGAAAAAAAAAACTAAATATCAATTAATCAAACCACATAATCAATAGTCTAGTAAAATGAACAGACAGCTCTCAAAAGATGAAATACAGATAGCCAATAAACACATGAGAGAATGTTAACCTCACTAGGCATTGAATAAGTCTGAATAAAGATCACATTGAGATTCCATGTTCCCCAATCAGAATGGTAGTGATTTAAAAAAAAAAATCACAACAAATGCTAACAACGAGTGGGCAGAAAGGAACCTTCATAGACTGCTGGTGAGAATGTAAGCTTGTCCGGATGCTAAGGAAATCAGTGTGGAGGCTTCTCAGAAAACTAAAAATAGAACTACCATTATGAGCCTGCTGCCACTCTGGGATATCTTATTCAAAGAACTCCAGTCATTGATAGATCACAGACCAGTGACTTTAAGACGTCAAGTTCTCTGAGAAATCAGATCTAAAGCCTGGTGAAATCAGGCCACAGTCTCCTGTAGTTTGTTCTTTAATACAATGACATTTCTTACTCTGACACAGATCTTTGGTGGATGGTAGGACAAAACCTAGCCCCCCCCCCAAAAAAAAATAGATATAGAAATCATAATATCTGCTTTGTTTGGAGGATTTCTCTGCAAACCTGGTCGTTCCTCCCCTGCCATGCTATCCATGACAACTGTGTCTCCTAATGTTTCTATAATGTTTGTAATACTCTTCCATCTCAAGACTTGGTCATGCTGCCTCTGCTATGATACATGGTCCTGTCTGATAGTCTTCAACCTCAAGGTTCAGTCACAGCTCCTGCAATTGCAAGGATCTCCTAGAAAAAGCACAATTGTGAAGGAAAATTTCAGGTCAGCTTCTTTCCTGAGCCTGCTGCTCTGATGTCTGCAAAGCACATCACAGAGACATCTGCACATCAGTGTTTACTGCAACACTATTCAAAATAGCCAAGGAATGGAACTAACCAAGATTTCCAACAACAAGGGAGTGGATAAAGAAAATGCAGCAGAGATACATAGTGGCATTGTTTTCAGCCATAAAGAACAAGGTTACGGCATTTGCAGGCAAACTGGAGATGGACATATGAATTAAGCTGGTTTCAGAAAGGCAAATATTACATGTATTTTTCTCATATGCGGTTTCTAGGTTTTACATAAATACAGGGAAAAGGATAAGAAGGTGGTATGGGGTATATGCACCACTTATAACAACAGATGAATGGAAATGGAAGGCAGCACCATAAATAATGAATGCATACCTTTAAAATTAAAAGGTCAGAAATAAGTGAAATTAAGAAGTTAACATTTTCTTTTTATCCAAATTCTATCAGTCTATGAACCAAATACCAAAATTTTAGTGAAACTTTGTCAACCTCCATTCTACCCTGTACGTCGAATCAGTATTCATCTCTCTCCTTTATCTTCTGGTTTGAAAAAGTATCGAATTTCAAGTTATGTCTTGGAATTCTAAACTCTGATGCTTCTCCAAGCATGGTGCATGTATTTTAGTGAAGTCATATTGTACTCCATCCTACTATATAAATTTTATGCACAGATGATTATTTCTTAAATATATTTTACTATCTCCTCTTACATATCCAACTATAAGTAAGTGTTTGCTTAATTTGAAGAAATGGGTTTTTCCCTCCAAAAGGTGCTTCTTCATTATGTGAGTTCCCTACCATTTTCAACATGTCTATTCCAGGAACATATTTTAAAGCATGGGTTGCATCATAATTATAAAATAACCTTTAAATGCATGCTTTTATATATTCTCATAGAAAGTTGACTTACTATTTATGGTATTTGTTGTGGAATATTATTTTAACTAGGCAAAGATGTGGCACATTTACTTATGCTGCATTTGTTTAACTATGTAAAGGTATGTTACATTTGTTTAACTATGTAAAAATAGGTTGCTTTACTTGCCTAAGGCACCTGATTGGTCTAATAAGAAGCTGAACAACTAATAGCTAGGCAGTAGAGGAATAGGTGGGGCTGGCAGGCAGAGGGAATAAATAGGAGATAAGAAGTATAATTAGATAAATAATAGCCAAAAATTCTAAATCTGAAGATGGATATCTAGATGAAAGATAGATAGATAGATTGACAGATGATAAATGACAGAGATAATATATGATAGATATATGATAGATAGATACTAGAAAGATAGATGATAGATACATGATAGCTAGATGATAGATAGCAGATGATAGATTGACAGATAAACATATACTAGATAGATGGTAAATACATGGTAAATAAATAGACAGATAGATAAATGATAGATGGATAGATGACAGATAGAAGATAGATAGATAGATAGATGGATAGATAGATAGATAGATAGATAGATAGATAATAGGTGGATAGTTAGATAGATGGATACATACATACAGACAGACCAGAAGCTCTATAATAATTCATATGTATATTTTCAGATATGGAAAACTGTAGTTCTTTAATCCAACTCAAATACAATGGTCAGAAATCAAAGACCAAGAGGATTTGAGAGCAGCAGGAGAAAGGGAGTTCCTATCATACCCAACCTGCCCCAGACCAACAATTAATAAATAAGAGTATTAAATTAGTAGCAAAACATCTCAGAAAAGCCTAAAGCTTGATGCTTTGTGGCCAAATTGTACTAAACATCTAAAGAGCTGATTCTGA
The DNA here is from genome assembly GCF_903995425.1 of Onychomys torridus. Taxonomy (NCBI): domain Eukaryota; kingdom Metazoa; phylum Chordata; class Mammalia; order Rodentia; family Cricetidae; genus Onychomys; species Onychomys torridus. The sequence goes on along the minus strand of NC_050460.1, from coordinate 28,121,666 downwards.
TGATTCTCAAATTCTTCCAAAAATTTAAGAGAGGGGATACCTCTACAGACCAGCCATTACCTCGATGCTAAAATCAAAAAGAGATGCCACAAGAAAAGCATAATTGTTATTCCAGATGGGTATAAAGGCAAAAAACCTCAATCAAATGCTGGGAAGGTGAGTCCAACAGCACCTGAGATGGATCACCAGAACCAAGTAGACATCATCTCAGGATTTGAGGCAATTTCAACACAGCCAGGTTAATAAGTATGACACACCATATGCACAGAACTGAGGACAAAATCATATGACCATCTCAGTTCATGTAGGAAAATTTGACAAATCCAATCTTTCACACAAAAAACACTTGTAATAAATTAGGTATTGAAGGACTGTATCTTAACACAGTATAAACCATACATATAGCAGGCCTAGTGCCAAGGTCACATTAGATGGTGAAAGGTTGAAAGCTGTTCCCTAAAAAAAGGAATAAGAGAAGGGCATCCATACTCCTTTCCCTCCAATAGTATACTAGAAATCCTAGTCAGAGTGATTATGAAGGGGAACTAACAGGCGTCCAAAGGAGTGGAATGAGGTAAATGATTCCTGTTTCTAGACGACATGATCTTATAGGGAATATCTTAAAGACCCCTGGGGAAGGGGAACTGTTAGAACTGACAGATGTAGTATTGTAGTGGAACATAAAAACCAACATACAAAACCCAGTAGCATTTTTACACATGACTTTATCAGTTACTATTCTATCACTGTGACAAAAACACTCAACAGGAACAAGTAATAGGCGGAAAGGTTTATTTTGGCACATGATTTCGAAGGATTTCAGTTCATCATTGTGGGTATGATAGAGTGGCGCCCTGGTGGTAAGAATGTATGCTGGAGGCTAGGATCAGGAAGCAGGGAACACAGGGCCAGTGTCAGGAGATACAGCTGTCCAAGGTCCATCTCTAGTTACTTCTACTAGCCATATCCTCTTCCCACCCCACAGACAGCAACCGTGGCAGAAGCCAAGAGCAGAAGACCAGTTGCTTCCTTTCTCCTAAGCATTCTCTCTTGTCTACGTTGTTTCTTCCTCAAATCTCAACTTTCTGTTGTCGGAGAAACTCATTCTTTAAGTTCTCCAGCCAAAAGACTCAAAAGCCACTGACTCGGGTCTCTTTATTGGCCATCGATTGCCGGCACTCTAGCCCCCTAAATTATTACGCACTTGAGCTGAGAGAGGCTCCATCAACCTCAAGGACCCTGGCTGGCTTTCCCACTTCTGAATTGCTCACTTTGTCCTTCATTTAGAGGCAGCTTGGTCATGGACCAAAGGCTGGAGGTTAACAGAGTAAAATCCAGTCCACAAAATGGAAACGTGCATTGAAGAATCTTTCCCACTGGCTGTGAATGGAAGCCCAGGTATTTAGGTAAATTTAGGGTCTCTAGGTAATCTCTAAGTGCTTTAGAATGGTCTGATGTCAGAGAGTCACACTTTAGTAGCAGTGTGCCTAGATCGATCGTTCCATTTTGTAGTTTGTGATAGATAACTGCTTGTGCACTTGAGGGAATTAAAATTGCTGCCTCAAAGGTGAGGAATACTACTGATTAATTTTCAACTCAAGGCCTTATATGTAGGTTGATTGGGAGAATTTTTTTTCTTGTTTTCATGCACAAAGAAACATTTTTATTTAAAAGTGCAGTTCAACTTGCTTTGGGACATTTGTAACAGTAGCAAGAGAGGAAATGTGCAGCCCACAAGAGAAGAATTAAAGACTTCTACATTTTAACAGTGAGCAATACATTTCCATGAACTAAATCTAAATCTAAGATATATATAATAGGAGTAAGCTTGCAGAAGAGTGAGTTGTAGCTGATGCCTGGCCCACAGTCAGGACAAATCTCTCTCACCCACGAATCCCTCAGTCGCTCAGACCCAACCAAGTAAACACACAGAGACTTACATTACTTACAAACTGTATGGCCATGGCAGGCTTCTTGCTATCTAGTTCTTTTATCTTAAATTAACCCATTTCTATTAATCTATAAATTGCCACATGGCTTGTGGCTTTCCAGTATCTTTACATGTCACTTGTCATGGCAGCAGCTGGCAGCATCTCCTGACAGCCTTCCTGTTCCCAGAATTCTCTTCTCTGCTTGTCCCACCTATACTTCCTGCCTGGCTAGTGGCCAATCAGCATTTTATTTATACAGAGCGATATCCACAGCAGTGAGTGACAGAGGGCTGTAAATACAGCAAGAAGGCAAATATGGATTCTGACACTTTAGTAAGAAGCTAATGAAATCATTCCTCCAATAGTCATGAATACACAGTGAGATATAAGATGAAGTGCTAACTTTAGATGTATGGTCTTGGCAGCCGAGGAAATTTCCACTTCCTTGAGACAAGGTTCATTGGAACATTCAGAGGTAGTTCTCATAGCCCACTGGATTTCCAGAGGTGCCTGCCACATCTCTGGAACACTTCATTCTGAGACAGAGTCAAGTGTATGGATAGAACTTTGCTTGGAGGTTTGGCCTGGGTGAAATAAGGCATTGTCATTTCCCTGACTTTCTTGGGAGTTTTCCTAAGGGGACATATTCTTCGGCAGTGGTTCAAAGATGGAGAAAGAGGGAAAATCATTAAATGAAATCATTATCACTCTTTTTGGCCCCATCTTACATACGATCTGAATTTCAGACACTCCAACTCTTAGTGAAAGTGTCCCCAGAGCAGAGCCTGAGACACAGACCTGTGTGATGTCAGTTGTAAAGCAGATGATGGACAGAAAAGAGAAGGGCCCAGAGCAGAGCTGTCTCTAGCCACCATGCTGCAGATTGGTTTTGATCAGGGCAAATGAAGAGCATCTCAGGACCATCTCTGAGTGAAACAAACTCTTGGGGGCCTCCAGGGCTGTCCCAAGGTGACCCTTCTTCCATGTCAGCCTGGACAGCATCTATGAGTCCCTCCAACATTCTACCACACCACAGAGGCAGGACCACAGCACTATGGAGAGAGAGAGAGAGAGAGAGAGAGAGAGAGAGAGAGAGAGAGAGAGAGAGAGAGAGGAGATGGGGCATTGGGGCTTGCCACAGAGGTCAGGGGAAGGAAAAGCGCATTCAAGAGTCATGCTTTGCCCTGAATAAGTAAGTGTACAACATTGAGAAGGCTTCAAGACACAGCACCAGTTCAGGACTTCACCAGGATTGCAGTGAGACCCTCCACATTGGTCTTTCTGCTTCCATTCACTACAATGCCCCATTCTGTTCCTCAAGGTACATTTCCAAAATGATCTCACTAAAATGCAAATCAAAACACCTTATTATGGTGTTTAAAATTCAATGACCTTCTGTAACCAACAGCATAAAATTACAGCCCCTTAGCATGACTTAGAAGGGCCTTCATCATTGAACCCTGACTACCAGTGTTACTCAAAACAAGCAATTATGTAAATCTAGTCTTCTTCCTCTGGAAGCCCCTTGTAAATATAATCAAGCACTATTAATACTGCACTGTGTTAAGGGGGCCATTTGTCTGGTTTTTGTCTTTTAGAGGAATAGAGTGGTTTTATCATCATAAATATTTCATAGTTATAGTAATGCAGAGGAAGACACTGAAAAATACTGTCTGGCTTTGTTCCATCTTAACACCTTAATACATTTCCTTCAGATATATTTCCTTTCTTTCTTTTTTTTTTTGAATCTTTTAACATCTTTTCTTTATTGAAAAGATTCAAAATGAGAGAGGCCAATCAGTTGTGAGGACACTGAAGGGAATTCTAGCAATGCTGGGGACCAGCCTCCCTGTGAGAGAGACAATTCCTCCAAGACAATCGCTGCAGAGCAAGCATGGCTCAGAGTGTAAATTGTTCTCTAGTCCTTCCCCTGGGTATGCTGCAAGTTTATCAAAGTCACCGTTTGAAACTTATTTTCTAAAATAAATCAGAATTAATTAAATCACTGGTTCAATTTTTCTGATATATGCATGTTAAGTAAAATAAAACATTGAAACAAAATAACAATTCTATTTAATTTTTTTGATTTTACATACCAACCACAGTTCCTCCTCCCTCCCCTTCTCCCACTCTCCCTCCTCATACCCTCTCCCCACCTCACCTCCCATCCACTCCTCAGAGGGGGTAAGGCCTCCCTTGGAGAGTCAACAAAGTCTGGCATGCCATGTTAAGGCAGGACTAAGCCCCTCCCCTCTGCATCAAGGCTGAGCAAGGTATCCCACCATAGGCAATGGGCTACAAAAAGCCAGTTTATGCACCCAGGATAAGTCCTGGTCCTGCTGCCAGAGGCCCCACAAACAGATCAAGCCACACAACTGTCACCCACATTTAGAGTGCCTAGTTCAGTCCCATTAAGGTTCTCCAGCTTTCAGTCCAGAGTCCAAGAGCTCCCATTAGCTTGGGTCAGCCATCCCTGTGGTTTTCCTCACCATGATCTTGACCCCCCTCACCCCCCGTGCTCATATAATCCCTCCTCCTCTTCAACTGAACTCCAGAAGCTTGACCCAGTGCTTGGCTATGAATCTCTGCATCTGCTTCCATCAGTCACTGGATGTAGGTTCTATGACGAAAATTAGGGTAGTCACCAATCTGATTACAGGCACCCTTTCCATTATTGCTATGAGTCAAGGGGGTCATCCTTGTAGATTCCTGGGAATTTCCCTAGCACCAGATTTCTCCCTAACCCCATAATGGCTCCCTCTATCATGATATCTTTTTCATTGCCTTCCCTCTCCATCCCTCCCCCAACTCGGTCTTCTCCATCTCTCATGTTTCCATCTCCCCATCCCCTCCCTTCTACCTACCTCCTAGTTTATCCAGGAAACATTAACTATTTCCTTTTCCTGGAATGATCCATGTGTGTCCGTCCCTCTTAGGATCCTCCTTTTTACCTAGCTTCTCTGGCATTGTGGTTATCCTTTGCTTTGTATCTAATATACACTTATGAGTGAGTACATAAAGTGTTTGTCTTTCTGGACCTGGTTTATCTCACTCAGGATGATTTTTTTTTCTAGTTCTATCCATTTGCCTACAAATTTCAGATGTCATTGTTTTTTACTGCTGAGTAATAACTCCATTGTGTAAATGTACCACATTTTCTTTATCCATTCTTTGGTTGAGAGGCATCTAGGTTGTTTCCAGGTTCTAGTTATTATGAATAATGCTGCTATAAACATAATTAATAAAGCAAGACAAGAAAAAGGATAGGTGGGGCTGGTAGGCAGAGAGGATATATAGAAGGAGAAAACTGGGAGAAGAGATCTAAGATCTAGGAGCCAGAGAAGGAGGACTCCACGGGCCAGCCGCCCAGCTAGACAGCAAATCATGGATTAAGAATAAGATTTACAGAAATAAGAGAACAGGAAAAGCCCAGAGGAAAAGGTAGATGAGATAATTTAAGATAAGGAAAGTTGGCTTGAAACTAAGCCAAGCTAAGGCCAGGCATTCATAATTAAGTATAAGCCCCTGTGTGTGATTTATTTGGGAGCCGGGTGGTGGTCCCCCCAAAAAAGAATAATAAAACAACCACAATAAGTGCCCTTGTGGTATCATTGGACATCCTTTGGGTATATGCCCAATAGTGGTATTGCTGGGTCTTGAGGTAGGTTGATTCCCAATTTTCTGAGAAACTACCATACTGATTTCCAGAGGGGCTGTACACTCCCACCAGCAGTGGAGGAGTGTTCCACTTACTCCACATCTTCTCCAACATAAGCTGTCATCAGTGTTTTTGATATTAGTCATTCTGACAGATCTAAGATGTTATCTTAGAGCCATTTTGGTTTGCATTTCCCTGATGGCTAGGGATGTTGAGCAATTCCTTAAATGTCTTTCGGCCGTTTGGGATTCTTCTGTTGAGAATTCTGTTTAGCTCTGTACCCCTTTATTTTTAAAATTGAGTTATTTGGTATTTTGATGTCTAGTTTCTTGAGTTCTTCATATATTTTGGAGATCAGCCCTCTGTCAAATGTGGGGTTGGTAAAGATCTTTTTCCATTCTGTAGGCTGCCGTTTTGTCTTATTGACCATGCCCTTTGCCTTACAGAAGCTACTCAGTTTCAGGAGGCCCCATTTATTAATTGTTTCTCTCAGTGTCTGTGCTACTGGTGTTATATTTAGGGAGTGGTCTCCTGTGCCAATGCGTTGAAGGCTGCTCCCCACTTTCTTTTCTATCAGCTTCAGCATAATTGGATTTATGTTGAGGTCTTTGATCATTTGGACTTGAGTTTTGTGCACGGTGACAGATATGGATCTATTTACCATCTTCAGCATGTTGACATCCAGTTATGCCAGCACCATTTGTTGAAGATGTTTTCTCTTTTCCATTGTACTGCTTTGGCTTCTTTGTCAAAAATCAGGTGTTCATAGGTGTGTGGATTAATGTCAGGGTCTTTGATTCAATTCCATTGATCCACATGTCTGTTTTTATGGAAATACCACGCTGTTTTTATTACTATAGCTCTATAGTAGAGCTTGAAGTCAGGGATGGTGATGCTTCTAGAAGTTCCTTTATTTGTACAGGATTGTTTGGCTATCTTGGGTTGTTTTTCCATATGAAGTTGAGTACTGTTTGTAAGCAAGTGTTACAGCTCTGGAGGGAAAGGTATCCTGACTTATTGGGAAGCCAGGCTATACTTAGCGCCTCAATAGGACAGCTTTGGAGGCTGGATCTGCAATAGGACAGCTCAGCCCTGGAGAGGCATCCTGACATTTTGGGAAGTCAGGCAACAGCTGAAGCTGGGGTGTGGTGGGGGATGGTCTCCCCGCAGGATGTAGCAATCCTGCTCCTCTCCTAGAGAGAGTCCTTACAGCTGAGCTTTGCTCTTCCTCCCCTTGAGGGGTTTTCCCAGCAGAGCTCCACTTCTCTCTGGTCCAAGATGTTGCTTCTTCTGCTTCACTCAGCCAAAGGGGAAAGCCCTGCAGAACTGTAGCAATCTTCTTCTACTCTGGTGAAAAGTTGTTACTTTTTTTCTGCTCCACTTTGCTCAGCCACCCTAAGGGGACGTCTCAGCAAGGTTTTTTTCTGCTTGGTCCCCTAGGGAGCGCCTCAGCAAGCTTCTGTTCTTCTAGTCTTCTGTTTTACTCTGCCTTGCTCAGTCCCCTTAAGGGACATCTCAGCAGGGTTCTTGTATTCTGCTCCAGCAAATGAAGATCTTCACTCAAGACTCTTTTGAGAAAGAGAAGTCCAGGAGAGTGGCTGCCTCTGCCAGGGTGGGAAAGCACAGCCAACACCTGAGCAGGCAGAGGGGCTGATATAGGGTTTCTTCGGGGCGGAGCTTCTCCAGGGAGAAGATTTTCTGTACAGGGATTGGTTAGTTTTCCTGCAGGTGGGGCCTCTATATTTTCTTTCAGATACACAGATTTTTTTTTTTTTTTTTTTTTTTTTTTTGTGTGTGTGTGTGTGTGTGTGTGTATGTGTGTGTGTGTGTGTGTGTGTGTGTGTGTGTGTGTGTGTGTATACACTTGGGACCTCTCCCCATCTACAGAGGGAGTTGTCCACTGAATTTGTTGCTTATCATTTTACATTATAGATACAATTCTCCTCTCTCCATCAACTTATGCTATAATGTGCTGTATACCCTTGAGCTTTGTGCAAGTGGTGTGAGATGGCATGTATCTTGAAACTTGTTCATTTGCTCAAGGCTTTTGAGATCTGTCCAGGTTAATGTACAGAGCTTTAATTCTTAAGTTTTATTTACTGTTTTCTACTGTGTGAACATAACCATTGTAGTCTCACATTTACACCACCTCCCATCATTGGATATTTGCAGTTTTCCTTCATACAAATTATACTAGAGTAAACATTTTGTGGACATCTTCTGCACACAGGTAGGAGGGCTTTTCTACATTATATACCCAGAGTGGAATTGCTAATCGAAAACATGCATGGATTCAATTTTCATACTTACATTTTCCCAAAATTTCTTTATAAAAAGGTACGATGAAGGTTCCTCCAAAGATAATAGAATCTTGATGCTGCTGGCTAGGTAAAGTCTAAAAGCAAACCTAGCCTAAGAATAAATATATAGCCACACTCAGGCAAGGTTCTTTGAAGCCTTATGCAGTTTGTGCAAGCACCTTACAATGGTTTAGTGTCTATCTAATTATAACAACTTTATAGCATCACATAGCAGTGTGTATGTGTGTGTTTGCTCCCCTAAGCAAGAACAATATTACATAGTTGAGCTATCAGTATCTAGTTTCTTCCCTTTAGGTAAAGTGTGGCTGGTGACTTCCTGAAGGACTGGCAATCTTCTGAGATGGGTGCTAGAAGCTGTTTCTGTTCATTCCTACAGTCACTCAGTAAACATCGACTGCCTCCTGCCACACAGCTGACATCATTTGAAGTGCTGTGTGTGCCACTGATCACAGAAAAGACCTGTCCCTCAAGACCTTATGTGCTGGTGGGGATAGATGGGTAAATAAGTAAAAACATAGGACACAGTATTTCATTTGCTCATCATCAAGGGGAGGAGTTGCTGTCATGAAGATAGTCATGGAGGACCTCCTCGAAGGCAATACTTAAATATAGAAAATGTGTGATTCTACAAGAGAACAGTCCCTGAAGTGGAGGGAACTGTGGGTACCACAGCTCTGAAGTGGAAGAGTGTTCTTGATTGTTCAAGGACCAGCCAGGAAGCCAAACTGAGGAAGAGCCAGCATAGGAGTGGGAAGAAGAGACGGGTGTGAGGCCAAGGTTGGCAGTGTGATGAGCAGACTTGATTTCACTCTGACTCCAGTGGGAAGTCACTGAGGAGTTTGAGCAGAAGGTGGCCAGGATCAAAGGGTCTGAACAAGCACTGTGATTCTAAGAGCAGAAATATTGAGACTCGTCATGGAGGCCTCTCTGGATGAAAGAGGACTGTGTCTTGGACTAGGATTTTAGCAAAATGGTTCTCTGATTCTTGGAAGAGTTTCGCTGTTACATTGTTGTGGGTGACTGCCACATATAAAGTGTGAACAGTGGGAAATGCAGGATGTCTTCATAAGGACAGGGAGATCAGGAGAGGAGAGGTTGGGAGAGGAGGAAAGTGTTTCTCTTGGGGGATGTGGAAGGCTGAGATTCTCACTAGCTTATGATTAGACTCCTTGGTAGGTACTGAGAGAGATGAACTCGAAATTCATGCTTGGGATCTGGGTTAGCTGTTTGAACTTTATAGTTGTGGTGTGCCTTATTAAAAGTCTAAGACTGAATGAAATGTCCTAAGGTGTTAGTTTGAACAGGATAAGGAAAGGTCTGAGGGCTGACTCTTGAAATTCTCTAACATTTGGAGTACAAGGAAATGGAGGGGGAATTAAAAAAGAAACAAAAGGGTCAGTCTTTGAGATAGGCACAGAACCAAAAGCTCTGGGTAGGCTGGGGACCAAAGGAAGAGGATTTCCTAAAGGAGAAGGTGGTACGTTCTGTTAAATGTCACTGTTCCATTCCATCTAGATGGACTAAAGATTTACTTTGCTCCCACCCTGATGGCTAGCCTCCATAGTGTCAGAGGTACTATAAGGGCTGCTGGGGAAGAAAATTCACCAACAATTGCTCACATTCAGCTGTAGGCCATGCTGACCTACAGGCAATATGCCTAGGATATAATAGTGGCATGACTGTATTGGGGTTAACCAACCACTTTGTGATTAGGTTGGAGGTTTCCTCCATGGGAAGAAATATGTATCTGTCACTAGCTCTAAAGCCTATTGTTGGGGAGGTCGCAAGCCCAAGGGGGGAACATACTACTGTTGTTTCCTTAAATGGCTATGTTGTCAAACTTCTCTCTAAATATTTGTGTTTAGACCCATAGAGTAAATGCTGCCACAGCCTGGGGCACAGAAGCTCCTTTTGGCAGAGGACAATGATTAACCCAGAGACTCATATCTGGTCAGTGTGGAGAACACACACACACACAAATGTGTGGCCCATGGGATCACTATAGAAGAAAGATCAGGAAGAATTTAAGAGTTGGAGGGTGGAGAGCAGTGCCATGAATTGTGGCCATCTAAAGAAAACGGCCACTGTAATAACGAACACACAACAAAGACTGGGACCTTCAGCTTCCCATCTCTCCTGAAGAGCCACTGACTACTAATGGTTGCTGAGTGTGTGTGTGTGTGTGTGTGTGTGTGTGTGTGTCTGTATATGTGTCTCTGTGTATATGCACGTGTGTCTGTATATCTTTGTGTGTGTGTGTCTATGTGTATGTGTGTGTTTGTGTGACAGTGTATGTTTGACTCTGTGTGTGTTCATGTGAGTATCTTTGTGTTTGTGTATATGACTCTCTGTGTGTATATGCGATATATATATCTGCGTGTCTCTATGTAGATCTGTGTGTATGTGTGTGAATGTGTATGCATCTGTCAGTACGTGTGTGGCTTCCTGTGTGTCTCTCTATGTGTATGTGTGTCACTATGTGTGTATGTGTGTGTATATGTATGTATGTATTTGTTTGCGTGTTTATGTGTTGTGTGTGTTTCTGTGTGTGTCTGTGCATGTGTGTCCCAATGTATATTCTGTGAGTAACTCTGTGTGTGTCTGTGTATGTGCATATGTCCCCCAATGTGTATATCTGTGAGTATCTGTATGTCTGTGGGTATCTCTGTGTTTGTCTGTGTGTATGACTGTGTGTGTGTTTGCGTGAATGTGTATGTATCTGTCAGTAGGTGTTGTGCCTCTATCTCTCTGTGTGTATGTGTCAGTGTGTGTCTCTGTGCATGTATGTCTTGGAATTTGTATCAGTTCATGTGTATGTCTGCGTGTCTTTGTGTGTATGTCTATGTGTGTGGATCTGAGTGTGTCAATGTGTGTGTTTGTGTGTGTATGTGTATATGTCTCTGTGGGTGTCTGTGTGTATATGTGTATATGTGTGTGTTTGTGTGCGTGTGTGTATGTCTGTTGCATGTTTCTCTATGTGTGTCTATGTACATGTGTCTATTTTGTGGATGTGTCTTTGTGTGTGTTTCTCTGTGTGTGTCTGTATGTGTCTGTATATATATATATGGTATATGTATGTGTGTCTGTGGGTGGGCTGTTCACGTGTATATACATATGTGTGTGTATCTTTGTATTCATGTGTGGGGGCTCTGTGTGTGTGTTAGTTTCTTCAATATTGTAACTACTAGGGGACTTACTGGAAAGAAGAAAGTGTTTGTAAGGAAAATAAGGGTGATAATGGACATAACATGATCACAATGCTTTGCATATATGTATAGAACTGTCAAAAAATTTTATAAAAGAAATTGAGTTTAGCAACAGAAAGATTTTTTATGGCCTTGATATAAATTATTTTGGTTTAGTAGTGAGTCAAAGGTCTGTTTTCAGTAGGTTCAGGAAAAATATGTGCAGAAAGGAGTTAGAGAAAAAGGAAAAAGACTAGAGAATATTTGTGTGAAGCGGAAAGAAGTCTAAGAGTCAGGAGCCGTGCTCAGCAGTGTGACAGGCTGCAGATCCCTCTGAGCTCCTAGTGTTCAGTTCCTTCATCCTGTGATGGGGGTGGGGGTGGTGGGGGTGGTGGTGGGGTGGTGGGGGTTGCTGTAAGTGTCCTGACTCACCCCCATGCTGAATTTATATGCATGCTTTCAAGTCACACTTAAGCATCTTTCTCTACAGGTGAATACTGTCTGACCTTTCAGATGGACTAAATCATTCTGAGCTTACATATGGTTTTAGTTAAAAAACAAAACAAAACAAACCACACTGTAGTGTTTATCAGCCACTACGGAGTGACTTCATGACAAATATTGTATCTAAGATCTTCAGTGCACCTCAGTTAACACTCAGTTAATGTTGATTAAATTAATCAGTTATTATATGTATATATATGTATGTTATATGTATATTATGTGTATATATATGTTTTTCAAGACAGGGTTTTTCTGTGTAGCTTTGCACCTTTCCTGGAACTCACTTTGGAGACCATGCTGGCCTCCAACTCACAGAGATCTGCCTGCCTCTGCCTCCTGAGTGCTGGGATTAAAGGCATGCACCACCACTGTCCAGGTATTTTATTATATATTTTAATATATTATATGTATATATTTTATTTATTATGATATATTACATTATAATACAATATATTATATATTTTAATAATACACAATATATTACTATGTATATATTATTACATAATAACATATAGTATATATTATGCATATAATTTATTTTATATATATGAGTGTCTTGCATGCATGTAAGTCCATGCCCTATGTGTGTGCCTGGTGTCTGCAGAGACCAGAAGAGTGTGTCAGATCCTCTGAGACTGGAGTTAAGGACAGTTGTGAGCTGTCACACAGGTGCTAGGAATCAAACCCAGGTCCTCCAAAAGAGCTGTCATTGCTCTTAACCACTGAGCCATCTCTTCAGTCCATAACCACTTAAAGAAAAAATATATATACAATATATACAATATATTTTCATCATATTTCCTCCTCTCCCTTAACTCCTCCCAGATCCTCCCCACATCCCTTCTTCCCCAACTTTATGTTCTCTCTCTCTCTCTCTCTCTCTCTCTCTCACACACACACACACACACACACACACACACACACACACTCAAAACAAACAAACAAACAAATAAGACAATAAGACAAAAAGATACCAAAATAAAACAAAGTATAAAAAAAAAAATGGAGTCTGTTTTGTGTTGGCTAAATACTTCTGGGCATGGGGCCTGTCCTGGAGTGTGGTTGATATACCCAGTGACACTGTATTGGGGGAAACTGATTTTCCCTTTCTTAGTAGGTATTGATTGCAGATAGCTTCTTGGTTTGGGGTAGAACTTTAGTTATTTTAAAGACATATTCTTCCCTTCCAGTTATGATGTGACAGCAGTGGGTCCCACCCTTCTCAGGGGGAAAACAACGTTATCTCCCTCTGGTGAGCTCCAAACAGGATTTCTGTGGTGTGATAGGCAGGGCTCTGTTCCTTTTTATACCACGAGCACTTGCAGTTTAAGTCAGAGGAGGCCTTGCTGACTTGTGCAATCACAGGGCTGGGCCAGGGTTGTCAATGTGCTCCATCATGTTGATTTGTTGTGGCACTGAGGTAGGTGACCCCTCAGTGTGCCCTCTATGCACCATTAGTCTGAGCTGAGAGCTCCGTTGGTTTTTCACTCAGGCAACTGTATTTTCCTAATGTGCCTTCGCCAAGCTCCGACATCATTTCATTCCCAACATCATTTCAGTTACACCTAAAACAGCCTCCATTGCATTTCGAGGCTTTTGGACAGGAGAAATTATTTATTGCTATATTTAGCTGACTTTTTCTTTTCCTTTTCTTTCTTTTTTTTTTTTTTTTTTTAAATGACTTAAAGATGCTGTGTATTTTGTTTGGTCTGTTATCTGACTGAGGGGGCAGTCGTGTTCTGTATGTACTCTCTTGGTTTATTCTTGGCTTTCCACTATTAATTAGCAAACTCATTTCCTGATGACCACAATGAGGTTAGAATAAGTGTGCCCATCTAGACATCCAGCAAGCCCAAAGCATTCAGAGCAGTAACAGAGGACCAATTCTATTCTGATAAACTCTATTAATAGGAAAACATAGATCAAATCTTATAGCCTTAGTCAGCAAGTTTCATCTTATAAAAATCTAAGCTGAACCACAGTTGTGCTTTGGAGGTTTAGCTCAAAGTAACAGTTTTGTTTTGCTGAAGGGTCAGAAAATCGAATCTGTATTCTGTGAGTCAGGCTTGCCGTATAGAGAGGGCCACCTTCACCTGGCTGTCTGGAAGGCCTGTGAGTCTTGGGAACATGGTGGATTTTAATGCACAGCCACGAGTTCCATGGGGCATTAATTCTGTTTCATTGCTAGCCCATTTGAACTGGAAAAGTGCTGCTGAATACATTATCCTTTGAGACCTTAAGTCCCACGTTTGTTCTTTGCCATTTCAAGGTCAGTGATCTCCTTTACGATCATCATTTCAGTACCTGCAGCATGTGGGGAGTGTGCTGCTATTGTTTTCGTTTGCTGTTCTCCCCAACAATGCCGTGGCTTCAGAGTCTTTAGGAAATTTGTTAGGGGATATTCGATCACACTGTGAACTCTGAGTTTGCATCTGCATTAATTAAATAAAATTAACCTTGAGTCAGGAGGCTGTGTTAGCAACTGGTTGACAGAAAGTAATATTGGAGCACCAGAGGGAATCTGGGCGAGATAGACACAGGAAGTAGTAGGGTGGAGTTTGGAATGGTACAGCTTTTTGTGGTTTGAAGTGAAAGCATGGGTCTGAATAGAGGGTTAGCTAGTTGCTACTCAGGCTTTCTGAGGTGGCAGGTTTTCACCCCAGCCTTTGAATCTCAAGTCTTATTCATAATTAGAACGATAGAGATTTAGTTAAAGCTACCTTTAGCAGCAGTGACAGGGCCGGTGTCTGTGGGGAGCAGAAGTCTTACTGGGCTGCAGCCTCAGTGGCCAGGCTGCAGCTAGATAAGCAGGCCAGGGGAGTTATACTTTGACAGAGTATACACAGTCATACTTTACAGAGAAACATGAAAACTATATTCCAGGGATATCCTGGGTTAGAGGCCTGGTTGACATATGCTGAGTAACCCACAATGATCATTGTAAATTCATTTTTGTGAAAGAAACTACTTTCAATTAAAAGATATTATAGTGATCTGCAGAATTGTTCTGGAGCCCTAGGAAACTTGGCTCTCCTTTATGTAGTTGTCCTGGGAGTATTCTTGAGTGTATCACAGCCTCTACCTACAAAGGGAGTTTGTCAAAGAGGTGTTTTCATTTTTATTAGGCATCTCCCTTTTAGTGATTTGGGCTAACCCTTGGTAAATCTATTATATTTTCTTCTATTTTTTATAATAAATGATATTATGTTATAGACACTGCCAATATGTAAGCTAGACTATAAATGATAAAGGGTTGAATTTGAAAAATGGGAAATATGTGCCAGCAAGTGCTAAGTGGAGGCATAGATGTGTATCAATGAGGTTGGAGGCTATGAAAATTCAGGTTTTCTGTGAGAAGTATGTGAATTGCCTTGGTAGGAGATCTGATCTGAACTTTATATGTGTAGAAAACACATGGATATTATATTTGAGAATAATGATATGTCTATGAGTCCAGGCTTGCTTTATGAATAACAATTATGGACTTGATATATAGACTTGTTTTCATTTTGCTGACCATCCTTCCAAATGCCCCAGTTGTGTGATAAAATTTTAATTAAACTCAGTGACTCAACCTTACTCATAGAATTAATTGTATTAGCCCCAATTCCAGTTATTGGTTGACTAGTCTTTTAATGGATGTACAATATACAAAATGTCCATTTAGCAACACCACAATAGTTGATTCTCCCCTAAGGCCTGCAACCTTCCCAACTATTGCTCTTGAGTAGGTTTATAGACATGAATTCTCTTCAGTGGAGAAGGTTTCAAACACTGGCAGAAAATGGTTGGTTACTCCACAACAGTCATGCCATCATTGCACCAGCGAGCACATCTTGTATTATAGGTTGGTACTGAAGTATGTAGGATTCAATATTGGCTAAGAACATTGATGCCTTTTCTTCCCCAGTAGCCTGCATAGCACCTTCTGACCCAATGAAAGACAGCCAGTGGGAATAAGACTTCCATGTCAGTTCCAGATTGATTTCTCTATGTCCTGCACACAAAGCACATTATGTCCTCATCAACAAGATCTTACTCCCTAGTTATGATAGATGATCAAGAGCAATGGTAAATGCCTGTGCCATTTTGGGGGGCTCCTGGGAACTCTGTGAATAATAAATTCATTGGCAGATATCTTACACCTATATGTCTAGAGCTGAGATTTTTGTTTAATAACCCATGTCCTCTAGAGGAAATATTTTCTACCCAACAAGTAACCTCTGTCTAACCCCCTTTAAAACCTGTGTGTGTGTGTGTGTGTGTGTGTGTGTGTGTGTGTGTGCGCACACATACACGCACACGCCCACATACTCACATGCATAGTTAATCAACTTACAAATAAAGGGTTTTCATAAGACTTTTCCAGACCTTGTTATTTTTGCTTAACCTACTCCCCACCTTCTCCTCTACCTGTATCTGCTCACCCAAATCCCTGCTTAAATCTTTAATCTACAGTATCTCCTACTTCTGTGTTGTTTATGTTTTACTATCTTCTCTCCCCCTGAGCATTGAAGGGTTCTCCCCTCTTTCCTGTCATGGGCCCTTTCTGGCTTCCTGATGTCTAAAGATATTCCAAGTTCAAGTTAAATATATAAGTCTAAAATTTGCATCTAGGATCCACACATGAGAGAAAACATATGTGCTTGTTTTTTAATGCCCAGGTTGTCCCACTTAATATAATATTTTCTAGCTCCATTCATTTTCCTGAAAATTTTATGTCATTCTTCTATACAGCTGAATAAGATTCCATTGTGCACCTGTATCATGTTTTCATTATGCACTCAATAGTTGATAGATATCTAGACTGACTCATTTTTTGTTAGGAACAGAGCACTGTGAACATAGATGTAGAGTATCACTGTAGGAGGATATGGAGTCCTTTGTATATATCTTTAGGTCTTATTTTTTGAGAGAGTGTCCTGGCTAGTTTTATGTCAACTTGATACAAGTCAGAGTCATCTGAAAGGAGGGAACCTCAGTTGAGAAAATGTCTCCATAAGATCCAGATTTAGGCATTTTATTAACTAGTGAATGATAGGGGTGAGCCCAGCTCAATGTGGGTGGTGCCATCCCTGGGCTGGTGGTCCTAGGTTCTATAAGAAAGCAGGCTGAACAAGCCATGGAGAGCAAGCCAGTAAGAAGCATTCCTCCATGGCCTCTCCACTAGCTCCTGTCTCCAGACGCTGGCCCTGTTTGAGGTCCTGTCTTAACTTCCTTCAGTGATGAAGAGTAATTTGGAAGCTTAAGACAGAGAAACCCTTTCCTCCCCAAGTTGCTTTGGACATGGTGATTTATTAGGGCAATAGAAACCCTAACTAGCACAGGGAGGGTTTCACAATGCTGTCTATGATGTCCTGGAACTCACTATGTAGATCATGTTGACCTCAAACTCAGAGAGATCCACTCACTGCCTTTGCCTCCCGAGTACTTGGATTAAAGACATACATCATTATCCTGGCTCTACGTTCAGTTTTTTGAGAAACCTTCATACTGATTTCCATAGTGGCTGTACCAGTTTACACTCTGGGATGGCTAGATTTTGTCAGCTTGACGCAAACTAGAGTCACCTGGGAAAAAGGATCCTCAATGGAGACATTTCACCCACCAGACTGACCTGTAGACATGCTGTGAAACACTTTCATAGTGATTGATAGAGCATGGCCAAGCCTGCTTGGGGTGTTGCCATCCCTGGGCAGGTAATCCTGGGGTCATTAAAGAAAGCAAGCTGAGAAAGCAATGGAGAACAAGGCAGTGAGTTCTTCACAGTGTTCTGCTTGACCTTTTCTTCAGTTCCTGACTTGAATTCCAGCCCAGGTTTCCCTCAGCGGCGGACTATTACCTGCAAATATAAGATGAAATAAACTACTCATTCTTTCTCAAAGTTGCTTTTGGTCAGTATTGATCACAGCAATAGAGAAGCAAAAGGATACACATCAACAGTGGATCTAAGGGTTCCCCCTTCTCTGTATCCCCATCAGCATTTTCTGTCATTTGTTTCCTTTTTTTATTATTATTATGTGTTTTAATTTTATACATCAGCCATGGGTTCCCCTGTCCTCCCACCTCCTGCCCCCACTCCCACCTTCCCCCCAGCCCCTCCCCTCCATTCCCATGTCTTCCAGGACCAAGACACCCCTGGGGATTCATTTAAACCTGGTGGATTCAGTACAGGCAAGTCCTGTCCCCTCCTTCCAGGCTGAGCAAAGTGTCCCTGTGTAAGCCCAAGGTTCCAAACAGCCAGCTCAGGCACTAAGGACAGGTCCGGGTCCCACAGCCTGGGTGTTTCCCAAACAGTTCAAGCTATTCAATTGTCTCACTTATCTAGACGGACTGATCTAGCTAGGGACTCCACAGCCTTTGGTTCATAATTCATGTGCTTTCTTTTGATTGGCTATTTGTCCCTGTGCTTTTTGCAATCTTGGATTCAACAATTCACGCTCTTGCAGTCCCTCCTCTTTCTCGACAGTTGGCCACCTGTAGCTCCACCTGGGGCCTGGCTGAGGATCTCTGCATCCACTTCCATCAGTTATTGGATGAGAGTTCCAAGATGACTGCTAGGGTGTTTAGTCATCTGACCACCAGACTAGGTCAGATCAGGCCCTCCCTCGACCACTGCCAGCAGTCTACAGAGGATATATCGTTGTGGATTTCAGGGGACCTCTCCAGCACTCTGCCTATTCCTGTTCTCATGTGGTCTTCATTTATCATGGTCTATTATTCCTTGTTCTCCCTTTCTGTTCTTGATCCAGCTGGGATCTCATGCTCCCCTAAGCTTTCTTTCCCTCAAATCTTGCCCTTCATTACTCCCACTGTCATCCAGGTTGTTCATGTAGATCTCATCCATTTCTCTGTCATTGGGTGATCCCTGGGTCTTTCCTAGGGTCCCGTTTTCTAGGTAGCCTCCCTGGAGTTGTGTAGCAGTCTAGTCATCTTTGTGTTACATCTAGTCTCCTCCTATGAGTGAGTACATACCATGTTTGTCCTTCTGAGTCTGGGTTACCTCACTCAGGATGGTTTTTTCTAGATCCATCCATTTGCCTGCAAACCTCATGATGTCATTGTTTTTCTCTGCTGAGTAGTAATCCATTGTGTATATGTACCATATTTTCTTTATCCATTCTTCAGTTGAAGGGCATCTAGGTTGTTTCCATGTTCTGGCTCTTACAAACAATGCTGATATGAACATAGCTGAGCAAATGCCCTTGTGGTATGATTGAGCATTCCTTGGGTATATGCCCAAGAGTATGTACTTACTCATAGTAGGATACTAGATGTAAAACAAAGATGACTAGACTGCTATACAACTCCAGAGAGGCTACCTAGAAAAAGAAAAGAAAAGAAAAAAAAACCTAAAAAATAAGCAAAATTGTAGAAGTCAATTTACACTTTTCAAGAATTACTCTGAACATTAATGATTTCAGTTCCCCAATCAAAAGGCACAGACAAGTAGACTGGATTAAAAAAAAAGTAAGACCTGTCTGTTTGTTAACTCTAAGGAATGTATTTTCCCAGGGAAGACAGATACAGTACTTTAGGATGCATTGGTAGAAAAGAGGATTCCAAAGGAATGGACGTTGGGAACAAGCTGATGCCTTTTTTCTAATATCTGACAAAATAGACTCTAAACCAAACTAATGAGAAAAGACAAGGAAGGTATCTTAGTTAGGGGTTCTATTGCTGTGATAGAACATCGAGACTAAATTGTTCAGCTTGGGAAGGAAATGACTTATTTTATTTTACAGCCTGTCATCCATCATCCAGAGAAGTCAGGGCAGGATCTCAAAGCAGGAACCTGGAGGCAGGAACTCTCTGTCCCCACCCCCCCTCATATCATATTTGCATTGCCCAAATGTTCTTGGCTCTGCTTGGCTGTATAGCTTTCCACTGGAGTGTGGTCAGTTCAACGGGGATAATATTCTTAAAGAATACTGATTTTCCCTCTCCCCACAGCTTGCAACTGCCAATAGCCCTTCACCTAAGAATGGGACTTCATGTCCACCTCCATGTGGATATTTCATCTGTTGTTGTTAGATTTTTTTTTTTTTTTTTGGCTCTTTTGGTCTTTTTGGGGGCCCTGCTACCCAGCTCTCAAATAAATCACACAAGGAGGCTTATTCTTACTTATAAATGCCAGCCTTAGCTTATCTTGTTTCTAGCCAGCTTTTCTTAACTTTCAATGATCCCATCTACCTTTTGCCTCTGGACTTTCCTCATTCTCTTATTTCTGTTAATCTTATTCTTACTTCATGGGTTGCTGTGTAGCTGGCCCCTGGAGTCCTCCTCCTTTTCTAGCTCCTTGATCCCTTTTTCTCAGATTTCTCCTTCTGTATATTCTCTCTGCCTGCCAGCCCCACCTATCCTTTCTCCTGCCTTACCACTGGCCATTCAGCTCTTTATTAGACCATCAGGTGTTTTAGACAATTACAGTAACAAAAACAATATTCCCCAACATTCATCTGGCTTGAGCTTGTGTCAGTCTTGTGTATACATTCACAATTGTTGTCAGTTCAGCTGCCCTGTTGTATCTGGAGGACACTATTTCCTTGTCTTCATTCACCCACTGTGCCTCACTCTTACATTCTTTCTGTTTCTTCTGCTGCAATGAGCTCTGAGCCTCATGGGGAGGGATATGATACAGATGTCTCCCTTAGGGCTTAGCATTTGACAGTCTGTTATTCTCTGCACTTTGACTAGTTGTTGGTCTCTGTATTAATCACTGTCTACTGCAAACAGAAGCTTTTCTAATGAGGATTGAGAGATGCGTGAATATACTGATAAGTCATTAGGACTTGGCTTAATATCATGCCTTTTTAAAAAATGTTCTCCTCTAGTCACAGGTTCTTGGCCTGACAATGGTGCCAGGTATGAATTTCATCTAAGCACAAAATGCAAGAGAGAAAGATCAAGTTGTCTCTTAAAATTCTTTTGTAAATGTTTTCTATTCCTTTAGTATGAGATTATTTTCTTTCTTCTATGCCAGTCATCTATAGATTAGGCCTTTTCTGAGTGTTGGTAACATCTTGAAACTCCCACTGGTTCCTTGTTACTATTTTATCTTTGTCCTTGTTGGATTGTACCATTTCCTCCACCGTGTCATCAAGCGCAGACACCCAGCTTCTCCTTGAGCCATCCTCTTGCTGAAAGGAGATGTTTTTCTCTTTTTCTCGCTTTTCTTTCTTTTTTTACTTGCATGACTTTGTTTTCACTTGTAATATTTCAGATCGTTTGTCTTCAGTCTTTCTGTCTCTTTCATATTATCCACTGCCTTCCTATTTTTCGTTCAGCCATTTGTGTTTTTGAACATATTTATAAGTATTTTCTGTCTGGGATTTCATCTAATTTACTTGCATTAGATGCCATGTGTGTAGGGTTAATAATATTTGGAGATGTTATGTTGTCTTTCTTTCCCTTCATGTTTCTTATGCTACTGAGTTGGGATTTATGCATCTAATGGTATTTTGTTGCTCAGCTTAGTCTTTTTTATCAGCTAGGCTCTTTCAGTTGAAGTATTTTCAGTGTTCAAGTGGGGCTCGAGTATGTAATTTAGAAAACAGTTCCTCATTTTGGGAGCCCAGAGTGCCTGGTGTAAACTCTTTTATTCCTTGAGTAAAATATTTACTGGGAGAGCACTGTGTAGATGTTGTCCTGGCCAACTGATAACAGTTAATTTCAATAACTGCTGGAGCACAAACAAGTGAGGTTATAATGGAGTATCCTTGATTTCAGTCGATAAGATTAGGAATGGGAGGAAAGTAGTGAAGATTAAGTATTTGATCAACTGTGATAAGACAAAAAATTGAAATGAATAAAGTGACAGAGAGGGGAACAGGATACTGTCAGGGTGCAGATTTTAGTTGTTGTGATAGCTGTGGAAAGTTACAATTAAGAAGTGAAAAGATTAGGGGGTCAGGATGAGAGAGAGAGAGAGAGAGAGAGAGAGGGAGAGAGGGAGGGAGGGAGGGAGGGAGGGAGGGAGGGAGGGAGGGAGGGAGAGAGAGAGAGAGAGAGAGAGAGAGAAGACTGAAGAAGAAGAAGTGGTGTACACAGTATGTGGCCAAAGAGTAGAGAATGTGCCATAGCAAATGGGGAAGAGAAACAAGCAACCATCCTAAACATACATGAGCAACATAAACATACACATGCAAGAGTGAAGTTAATATCAGAAAATATTGGGCTCTAACAGGTGGGTTCCACTAACTTTTCTTATAACCGTCTGCAACTCTACCCTGCCTCTTCTCCCCTTTGTCTTTCCCTGAAAAGTCTGTCTAGATATTTTATTTTAACCGAAGTTACTGTGAATGGGGTTTTCCTCCACAGATCTGTTATTCATACATAGAAAAGGTACAGAATTTCATGTTTATTTTGTGTTCTGTTCTTTTCCTGCAAATGTTTATTATGTGAAAGGTTTCTGGTGGGCTCTTTGGAGACTTTTAAATGTAGGATCATGTCATTTGCATATACGAATACTTTCTCCTCTCTGAATTCCTTCTTCTTGCCTATTGTTCTAAGATTTTGAGCACCGTATTTACTGAGTGGTGAAAGTGAGCACCGTTTTAACTATTGAATTCAGAAGAAATGCTTCCATGTCTCCACTGAATATTGACTCTGTGGACATCTTTGTCATTGAAGTCTATTTCTTAGTGTCAACAGATCGTTGATTCTGATTTTCTTTAGCAACTAACATGGTGTGTTTATTGATGAATTGAGGCTATTTCCATTGAAAGCTACTATGTAGAAATGATTCATATTTCCTGTAGTTTAACTGGATGTTTTCCTAGTGGATTGGATCGTTAGTCTTATTTTCTCCCCATTTAGTATTAAGGGTATTCTGTATTTATTCTTTGCTCATCCATTTCTCTTATGAAATTTATTTTTTCCTGTGCTCTCATGACTGAGAATTGTTTTCCGTTTTATGCAATGTATAATATCCTTTATACTGACAAGAAAAAGGACAGAAACATGAGATGGAAAAAGAAAGGAAGGGTGAAAAAACATAAAAGAAAATTATTGCTTAATAATGGGAAAAATACATGAACAACATTAGGTGGATGTATGAGGGGTAATAGAAATAAAACCAACCGTTTTAATGTAATAAAGTGAAACTTCTAGTAAAAGTGTAGTAAAAAAATATCACAACGACAGAAGAAGACGACCAACTTAAAGATGAAGCATTGGGGCAGCCTTCCTTTTGGGTCTTTGGCACTTGGAAAGTTCCAATTGGATGCACAGTAGGTGGACTCATAGACTCTTTACGCTTGTCTTTACGTTAGTTTAATTTGGTGCTGAGCCTGTGTAGAAAAAGTGTACAATATTACCAGAGCCATCTTCATGCTTGTAGCTCCCTTTCTTTGCATATGACAAGCTCCTCTGCCAGCCACGCTTAGCTTTGCAGTCCGTAGCAGAGGGGGGTTTTACAGGTTGTACCCATGCAGCGGCTAGTGCTCTAATTAGGTAGGAGATGTCTCATGTGTGCTGAAAGTGGGGTGCTCGGCCGTAACAGTGTGATCTGTACTATCAGAGGACCTGTCTATACTTTCTCAACCCTCTAGGCAACTGATGTCCCTGCTTGAGGGACATGGTAGTGGGTGTAGAGTATTCAGCCAGAGTTCAAAAGTTTCCGGAATCTACAGTAGGAAGGTAGCATGGTGGCGGCTCCAAAGGAGCTTGATCGGCATGCCGACCACAGGCTGAGTGCTGTCCAACTCCAGAGTTATTCTGAAATAACAAGCTCTGTCGCCAGCCACTGAAGACAGGTCTACTTTTCTTTAAGCTCTTTACTGACCGAGCCAAGTCTCCCGCCACCTGAACTTGTCAGCATTTGACCCTCTTGTGTAGTTGGAGTTTTCCTGCCTGGCCCATAGTCAGGACAAATCTCTCTCACCCGCCAGTCCCACAGTCGCTCAGACCCAACCAAGAAAGCATACAGAGACTTATATTGCTTACAAACTGTATGGCCGTGACAGGCTGCTTGTTATCTACCTTTTCTATCTTAAATTAACCCATTTTTGTTAGTCTATACTTTGCCACATGGCTTGTGGCTTACCAGTGTCTTTACATGTTGCTTCTCATGGCGGCAGCGGCTGGTGGTGTCTCTCTCCAGTCTTCTGCTTCCCACAATTCTCTTCTCTCTTGTCCCGCCTATACTTCCTTGCCTGGCCACTGGCCAATCAGAACTTTATTTACACAGAGCGATATCCACAGCACTTCCCCTTTTCTTTTTTTTTTTTTTTTAAGGAAGGTTTTAACTTTTACATAGTACAATTACATATAACAAAACAACTACACTCTTGTTCTTCACCACTGTCGCCAAGGGGTATCTCGGGCTGCGGTAGGTTAAATTCAGGCTTGCTGAGGTCTGGCTGTTCCCCATTCTCAGATCTCAGGGTATTCAGTAAATTTCAAGCATTTCATTGTATTTGTTAATTATACATGCTAATGTGTTATGTGAGGACATTTGCATGTAAGTGTGCACTGTACGTTGGGGTTATTCCCCCATATGCCTATCTTCTCTCTTTTCACTCCTCCCCCCTCAGACCTTCATGTCATATGCACACATACAATTTTACATTTCTACATGAAATCAAAGACTCACACATGAGGAAAAACAAATCATCTTTGTCTTTCTGAGACTGGCTTTACTCATTAAATGAGCATCATTTCCAGTTGCATCCTTATTTCTGCAAAGGGCCTGACTTCACCCCTCACAGCAGAGAGCAATCAGTTGTATATATGTACCATCTTTTCTTTATCCATTCCTCTGTTGAACACTGAGGTTGTTTCCAGAACTTAGCTATTGGGAACAGTGCTGCAGTAAGCAGTAATGTGCAACTATGTCTGTGTGTGTTGACCTGCTGTCCCTTGAGTAAATACCCAAGAGTGATACAGCTAGGTCTAGCAGGTTTTTTTTTGTTTTGTTTTTGGAGACCTCACAGCCCACCCCCTGTGACACATCGCCTCCAACAAGGCCACACCTCCTACTCCTTCCCACATGGTTCCATTAACTGGGGACCACACATTCAAATAGATGAGCCTAAGAGGGCCATTCTCATTCAAACACCACAAATCGTTTCAGTTTCAGGTCTTACATTAATGCCTTTCATACGTTTGTAGTCAGTTTCTGTCAAGGGGCAGCAATAGGGCTCTAATTGTTTTCTTCTCCACGTGGATGTCTGGTATTCTCAGTACACTTGTTAGAGAGGGAAACTTTTCTCCAACATGTGTTTCTGGCTCTGGCATCTTTGTAAAAATATACATGGTTGTAGATGCATGCATTTGTATCTGGGTCCTGTGTTCTATTCCACTGACCTACACATTTGTTTTTGTGTCAGTATATCATGCTTTTTTTTTTTTTTTTAAACCCCAGTTTCCCTGTGATGGACTGTAATCTCAATTTTGAGCTAAAATAAACCATTTTCCCCCTAAGTTACTTTTTTTTCTTTTATATTTTAACTCAGCAACAGAAATGAAACCACAGCAGAAACTGGTAGCAAGGAAGTGGGTTCATTGCCGTGATAGATCTTATTGCGTGGTGTTTATGCACTGGACTGTTTTTGTATAAAGAATGTGGAAATATTCACCAAATTGTGTTGGAAAAGCCATTGGATGCTGGAAGCACGGCTTAATGGGCCATTTTGGTGGGAACAAAGAAGATAAGCAAGCTAGAGAAATGTGAATAGTTGAAGTCCAGCTCATGGGGCTCTAGAGGGGAGTAAAGACTGGTTTCATGCTGAAGCAAAAGAAGCAGTTGTGATCGTCAAAGGCATCAGCACCACCAAAATAAGACTTCCTGTGGTTAATTGGACAGTAGGAAAGTGTTTCCTCCAGATCAACACACAGAAGCCAATACTACTTCCCATTATGAAAATACAATAATAAATAATAGCCACCTCTTATATGTCACTCATTTGGGGGAGTAAAGAAATAGTGATATTATGATGTGCACTAACATATTAGTTACTATGGCCAGGAACAGAAAGGAAGAATGCAGAATACGACCAGTGATTCATGGCTTGATAGAGAAAAAGTAGGAGGGAAAGGCACATGGAAGTTTTACCGGTGGTCAGGGTCTAGGCTGTGTGTATCCTGCAATATTTCTTATAGTCAATGAATAAGTAGGTATTATTTTTGACCCAATCTGCTATTCTGTTTTGTTGGCTATTTTTCTACTGATGTGATAAAATACCATGGCCAAGGCAACTTGCAGAAGGAAGGGTTTATTTTGGCCGTGTGGTTCCAGAGGGAAGAGAGTCCATCATGGCAGGGTAGCATGACCACAAGTAGCAGGAATGTTGGTTGAAGCAGCAGCTGAGATCTCACATCTCAGACTACAGTCAGGAAGCAAGGAGAGCTAACTGGAAATGGCACAAGTCTTTGGAGACCTCAAAGCCCGCTCTCAATTACATACTTGCTCTAGCAAGGCCACACCTCCTAATCTTTCCCAAACATCCAGACAATTGAAATTAAGGGGTCACACATATTCACAAAAGTAGCAAGAGAATTCTATTTAAAGCAAAATGAGAGTACAGATGAGATTGGCATCTGAATGAGGACACTGAAAGGACCCAGTTATTGTTTGGGGTTTCTTTTTATGGAGTTCAAAAGGAGGAGTTTGGCCACTAAGGGGCATCTCATGGGCTGTTCTTTATTTTGATTGATAGATTAGGCCACATCATCACTTTTCTACTGCCCATTTCCCTCTGCTCAATGAATTTTCATCATATACGTGCCCATTTATACAGCAGCATAACATGGCAAATAGGGATTCTTCTTAAAAATTTAACAGGCAGAAATTTTGTCTTTGGCACATGCACTCAAAAACAGCTCAGGCTGGATCAACCTTTCTATCCTTTACGCCCTGACACATTGGGAATATGTTTCAATAGAGGATGTTGAAGTTGATCCATGATGGAGGAGGAGAAGCTTCTTCCACTGTTCAGAGAGGAGTGTACACGTAGCCCAATGTGTTGGGCACTCAAGATTTGAGAACTGGAATCGCTTTTCTTTCTCTTTTTAATAGTATTAGAATACCAATGACTTTTGTTTGATTAGTTCTTCTAAGATGGCTTCTCCATGCATATTCTTTTTTGCTTGCTCTGGCTTTAATACAATTGTGTGTGTGTGTGTGTGTGTGTGTGTGTGTGTGTGTGTATATGTGTGTGTGTGTGTGTGTGTGTGTGTGTGTGTGTGTGTGTGTGTATTTGTGGCATTGCAGGTCAATGCAGGGCCTTCTGTGTACTAGGCAAGCAGTCTATCACTGAATTGACATCCTCAGCAATGACCTCTACATTATCTGTTTTTTGTATTACAGGATAGAGGTGCATTTAAAAAAAATAGTAATTTGGAGATGTGTCCTGTAGCTGAACTTTTCCTGTGTCCCACCCAGACCACAGCCACTTAGACCCAAGTAAACATATGGGGGCTTATATTAATTAAAACTGCTTGGCCATTAGCTCAGGCTTTCCACTGACTAGCTCTTACATTTAAACTCAGCCCATTTTTGTTAATCTATATGTCACCACATGTTCCATGGCTTTACCTGTTCATGCTGCTCCCTGAATGACGGGCTGGCATTTCCTCCTCAGTTCTGTTTTTCCTTCCCAGAATTCTCCTTGTCTGCTGATTTTGCTTATACTTCCTGCCTGGCTACTGGCCAATCAGCATTTTATTTATCAACCAATCAGAGCAACACATTCATAGCATACAGAACATCCCAAAGCAGTTTCTCATTTTGTAGTGGAGTTTAATCCATTTACTTCTAGTTTCATTCCCAATATTTTCATTTATTCTACTTTATTATGACATTTTCTATGCATTACTTTTTCTGTTTTATTTTTCTTATATTTTGATTTTATGTGATTTGAACTTATTGCTTTTTGTTTTCCTCTCATATATTTTATATAAGCTGCTCATTCTATTTCCATTATATTTGAAATGATTGTAGTAGTTAACATCTCAATGACCTCAGCCAACTTGGAAAGGCCTTCTTAACACATTTTAGCTTTAATCAATTACTTTGTTTTATATTTAAGTTTTTTTTCAATATTCTGGACATGTCACATTTTAAACTGTACAAATTAGGTATTAATTTGTAAAAATGTATTTTAAATTTATCACCATGGTTACCAGTGTCTCTGTTCACTCTTCTTCCTAAAAATCTCAAGACTTCCATTTTTTAAAACTTTATTCTTTGGAGCATTCCTTAGAGAAGTTCCCCCAATGGAAATCTTCTGATGGCCTGCTTTTTCAGTGACTGTTTCATTTAAGATGAATGGATTTTTAAATTCTGTGCACAATTCTGGATCAGCAGTTATTTTCCCACTGCATATTGGACCTATTGTCTCATCTGACTTCTCCTTTGGCTACTGAAAAGTCAGCTGTCAGCAGAATGGTTATTTCTTGGAGGGTCAGCTCTCCATTTTTTCCCCCTGAGTTTTAAAGATCTTTTTCTTGCTTTTTGTTGTTGTTGTTACTTCCTCTTATGGAGCAGGTCTTATACAAGCTGTCTTACCCAGTCTTGCTTTTCAACAATTATGGGATACTCCCAGTTATTATGCATAACCTCTACTCTATACTGTCTTTTTGTAAGAAATGCTGAATATATATGAAAATTTCTTATTTTATATTTTTTTTCTCCTTAATGAACTCTTCAGATCAATTTCTCTTCAGTAATTCTCTTTTTTGATGCATCCAATTTTCTTTTGACTAGCTATACTGAATTTTTATTTTACTGTTCATGGTTATAATTATAATTTCTTTTCCTGTGTAAATCCTTTGAGGCTTTGGTTGAGGATATGGTTTTGCTTATTTTGGGCACCCTAAGGGTATTAGACCCTGGGGACACTTTAGTTTCTCTTTTTAGGGTGCCTGAAACCATAAAATATTTTATCAACTCTTAAACTAATGCATAAGTAGGCTGTGTTATGAATTCTTAATTTCTGGTTTCCACTAGTTAAATTTCTACAAATTTTATATTTTTGTAACCCAGGATAGATATTCCTCAGAATGTTTTAAGTAGTATCTTGCAATTAAATGCATTTTTCTTTTATTGTTATTATTATTATTATTATTATTATTATTATTATTATGTGTTTTAATTTTATACATCAGCCATGGGTTCCCCTGTCCTCCCCACTCCTGTCCCCACCCCCACCTTCCTCCCAGCCTCTCCCCTCCATTCCCATGTCCTCCAGGACCAAGACACCCCTGGGGATTCATTTAAACCTGGTGGATTCAGTACAAGTCCTGTCCCCTCCTTCCAGGCTGAGCATGTGTCCCTGTGTAAGCCCAAGGTTCCAAACAGCCAGCTCATGCACTAAGGACAGGTCCTGGCCCCACAGCCTGGATGCCTCCCAAGCACTTCAAGCTATTCAATTATCTCACTTATCCAGAGGGCCTGATCCAGCTGAGGGCTCCACAGCCTTTGGTTCATAATTCATGTGCTTCCATTCGTTTGGCTATTTGTCCCTGTGCTTTTTGAAATCTTGGTCTCAACAATTCACACTCTTATAGTCTCCCCTCTTTCTCGACAGTTAGACACCAGGAGCTCCACCTGGGGACTAGCTGAGGATCTCTGCATCCACTTAGATCAGTTATTGGATGAGAGTTCCAAGACGACTGCTAGGGTGTTTAGTCATCTGATCACCAGACTAGGTCAGATCAGGCTTTCTCTTGACCATTGCCAGCAGTCTACAGAGGATATATCATTGTGGATTTCAGGGGACCTTTCAAGCATTCTGCCTATTCCTGTTCTCATGTGGTCATCATTTATCATGGTCTGTTATTCCTCATTCTCCCTTTCTGTTTTTGATCCAGCTGGGATCTCCTGCTCCCCTAGGCTTTCTTTCCCTCAAATCTTGTCCTTCATTACTCCCACTGTCATCCAGGCTGTTTGTAGTGGGTAGCCATCCCAGCATTGGCCTGGAAGTTCCAACCCCCATTGAGGCTTCAGTAATGATCACGCCCACAAGGCGGGGCAGAGGAAGGAGCGGAAGACCTAGGAGCAGGAGGAGGGGGCGCTCTTGGTTCCGGGACGCGGGACGCTAGAGGTGGACCGAGCAGAGTTCTCCAGAGAACACCGCCGGACTACCCTATACCTTTGCCAGACCCTGCAACCTACCCCTTCATTTGTAAGTTACCCCACAAAATAAACCTCCCTTTTAACTACGTGGAGTGGCCTTAATAATTTCACCAATAGCTGTTCATGTAGATCTCATCCATTTCTCTGTCATTGGGTGATCCTTGGGTCTTTCCCAGGGATCCCGTTTTCTAGGTAGCCTCTCTGGAGTTGTGTAGCAGTCTAGTCATCTTTGTTTTACCTCTAGTATCCTCCTATGAGTGAGTACATACCATGTTTGTCCTTCTGAGTCTGGGTTACCTCACTCAGGATGATTTTTTTCTAGATCCATCCATTTGCCTGCAAACCTCATGATGTCATTGTTTTTCTCTGCTGAGCAGTACTCCATTGTATATATGTACCATATTTTCTTTATCCATTCTTCAGTTGAAGGGCATCTAGGTTGTTTCCAGGTTCTGGCTCTTACAAACAATGCTGATATGAACATAGCTGAGCAAATGCCCTTGTGGTATGATTGAGCATTCCTTGGGTATATGCCCAAGAGTGTTACAGCTGGGTCTTGGGGGAGATGGATTCCCGTTTTCTTAGGAAGCGCCATATTGATTTCCAAAGTGGCTGTACAAGCTTGCATTCCCACCAGCAGTGGAGGAGAGCTCCCCTTGCTCCACATCCTCTCCAGCATAAGCTGTCTTCTGTGTTTTTGTTCTTAGCCACTCTGACAGGTGTAAGGTGGTATCTAAGAGTCGTTTTGATTTGCATTTCCTGGATAATTAGGGATGTTGAGCAATTCCTTAAATGTCTTTCAGCCATTTGAACTTCCTCTGTGGAGAATTCTCTGTTTAGTTCTATAGCCCATTTCTTAATTGGACTGTTGGGCATTTTGATGTCTAATTTCTTGAGTTCTTTATATATTCTGGATATCAGCCCTCTGTCAGATGTGGGGTTGGTGAATACCTTTTCCCATTCTGTAGGCTGTCGCTTTGTCTTGTTGACCGTGTCCTTTGCTCTACAAAAGCTTCTCAGTTTGAACAGGTCCCATTGATTGATTGTTTCTCTCAGTGTCTGTGCTACTGGTGTTATATTTAGAAAGTGATCTCTGATGCCAGTGCGTTCAAGAGTACTTCCTACTTACTTTTCTATCAGGTTCAGAGTAACTGGATTTATGTTGAGGTCTTTGATCCACTTGGACTTAAGTTTTGTGAACGGTGACAGATATGGATCTATTTGCAGCCTTCTACACATTGACATCCAGTTATGCCAGCACCATTTGTTCAAGATGCTTTCTTTTTTCCATTGTACAGTTTTGGCTTCTTTGTCAAAAATTATATGTTCATAGGTGTGCGGGTTAATGTCAGGGTCTTCAATTCGATTCCATTGGTCCACATGTCGGTTTTTATGCCAGTACCAAGCTGTTTTTATTACGGTAGCTCTAGAGTAGAGCTTGAGGTTGGTGATCGTGATGCGTCCAGAGGTTGTTTTATTGTACAGGATTCTTTTGGCTATCCTGGGTTTTTTGTTTTTCCATATGAAGTTGAGTATTATTCTTTCCAGATCTGTGAAGAATTGTGTTGGTAATTTGATGGGGATTGCATTGAATCTGTAGATTGCTTTTGGTAAGATCGCCTTTTTTACTATGTGAATCCTGCCTATCTATGAGCATAGGAGATCTTTCCATTTTCTGACATCTTCTTCAATTTCTTTTTGAAGGGACTTAAAGTTCTTGTCATATAGGTCCTTCACATGCTTAGTTAGAGTAAGCCCAAGGTATTTTATATCATTTGTGGCTATTGTAAAGGGTGATGTATCTCTGATTTCCTTCTCAGCCTGTTTGTCTATTGTATATAGGAGGGCTACTGATTTTTTTGAGTTGATCTTGTATCCTGCTATGTTGCTGAAGGTGTTTACAAGCTGTATCAGTTCCTTGGTTGAATTTTTGGGGTCACTCATGTATACTAACATGTCATCTGCAAATAGGGAGAGCTTGACTTCTTGCTTTCCAATTTGTATCCCCTTAATCTCTTTATGTTGTCTTATAGCTCTGGCTAGAACTTCAAGTACTATATTGAATAAGTATGGGGAGAGGGGACAGCCTTGCCTTGTTCCTGAGTTTAGTGGTATTGCTTTGAGTTTCTCTCCATTTAATTTGATGTTGGCTGTTGGCTTGCTGTAGATTGCCTTTATTATGTTTAGGTATGTTCCCTGTATTCCTGATCGCTCCAAGACCTTTATCATGAAGGGGTGTTGGATTTTGTCAAATGCCTTTTCTGCATCTAGTGAGACGATCATGTGTTTTTTTTCTTTGAGTTTGTTTATATGGTGTATTACATTGACAGACTTTCGTGTGTTGAACCACCCTTGCATCCCTGGGATGAAGCCTACTTGATCATAGTGGATAATTGTTTTGATGTGTTCTTGGAGTCTGTTTGCCAGAATTTTATTGAGTATTTTTGCATCAATGATCATGAGGGAGATCAGTCTGTAGTTCTCTTTCTTTGTTGCATCTTTGTTTGGTTTAGGAATCAGGTAATTGTAGCCTCATAGAAGGAGTTTGGTAATATACCTTCTGCTTCTATTGTGTGGAACAATTTAAAGAGTATTGGTATTAAGTCTTCTTTGAAGATCTGGTAGAATTCTGCAGTGAAACCATCTGGTCCAGGGCTTTTTTTTGGTTGGGAGACTTTTAAAGACTGATTCTATTTCCTTAGGGGTTATTAGACTATTTAAGTGGTTTATCTGGTCTTGATTTAACTTAGGTATGTGGTACCTATCCAGAAAATCATCCATTTCTTTTAGATTTTCCAGTTTTGTGTAGTAGAGGTTTTTGAAGTATGACCTGATGATTCTCTGGATTTCCTCATTGTCTGTTGTTATGTCCCCCTTTTCATTTCTGATTTTGTTAATTTGAATGCTCTCTCTCTGTCTTTTGGTTAGTTTGGATAAGGGCTTGTCTATTTTGTTGGTCTTCTCAAAGAACCAACTCTTTGTTTCATCAATCCTTTGTATTGTTCTCTTTATTTCTATTTTATTGATTTCAGCTTCAATTTGATAATTTCCTGGCATCTGTTCCTCCTGGGAGACTTTGCTTCTTCCTGTTCAAGGGCTTTCAGGTGTGCTGTCAAGTCACTAGCATGAGATTTCTCCAGCTTCTTTATGTGGGCATTCAGTGCTATGAATTTCCCTCTTAGCACTGCTTTCATAGTATCCCATAAGTTTGGGTATGTGGTGTATTCATTTTCATTGATCTCTAGGAAGTCTTTAATTTCTTTCTTTCTTTCTTTCTTTCTTTCTTTCTTTCTTTCTTTCTTTCTTTCTTTCTTTCTTTCTTTCTTTCTTTCCTTCTTCCTTAATCCATTGGTGATTCAGTTGAGCATTATTCAGTTTCCATGAGATTGTAGGATTTCTGTAGTTTTTTCTGTTGTTGAAATCTAACTTTAAACAATGTTGGTCTGCTAGAACACAGGAGGTCATTCCAATTGTTTTGTATCTGTTGATATTTGCTTTGTGGCCAAGTATGTGGTCGATTTTAGAAAAGGTTCCATGGGGTGCTTAGAAGAAGGTATATTCTTTTTTGTTTGGGTGGAATGCTCTGTAGATATCAATTAAGTCCATTGGAGCCATAACATCAGTTAAGACCATTATGTCTCTGTTAAGTTTCAATTTGGCCGATCTGTCCAGAGGTGAAAGTGGGGTGTTGAAGTCTCCCACTATTAATGTGTGGGGTTTTATATGTGATTTAAGCTTTAGTAATGTTTCTTTTACATATGTGGGAGCCCTTGTGTTTGGGGCATAAATGTTCAGAATTGAGACTTCATCTTGGTGGATCTTTCCTGCGATGGGTATGCAATGTCCTTCATCATCTCTTTTGATTGATTT
Source organism: Onychomys torridus (assembly GCF_903995425.1). NCBI lineage: Eukaryota > Metazoa > Chordata > Mammalia > Rodentia > Cricetidae > Onychomys > Onychomys torridus. The sequence goes on along the minus strand of NC_050460.1, from coordinate 28,088,118 downwards.
CAGTTTGAAGTCTATTTTGCTGGATATTAGGATGGCTACACCAGCTTGCTTCTTAAGACCATTTGATTGGAAAGTCTTTTCCCAGCCTTTTATTCTTAGGAGGTGTCTGTCTTTGAATTTGAGGTGTGTTTCTTGTATGCAGCAGAAAGATGGGTCCTGTTTTCGTGTCCATTCTGTTAGTCTGTGTCTTTTTATAGGTGAATTAAGTCCATTGATATTAAGGGATATTAATGACCAGTGATTGTTTGTTCCTGTTGTTATTTTTATTTTTTGTTGGTAGTGTGTGTGTACTTCTCTTCTTTGGGGTTTACTGCTGTGGTGTTATCTATTGCCTGTGTTTTCACGGGTGTATCTGCCTTCCTTAGGTTGGAATTTTCCTTCTAGTGCTTTCTGTAGGGCTGGGTTTGTGGATAAGTATTGTTTAAATCTGATTTTGTCTTGGAAGGTCTTGTTCACTCCATCTATGATGATTGAAAGTTTTTCTGGTTATATTAGTCTAGGCTAGCATCCATGGTCTCTTAGTGTCTGCATTATATATGTACAGGTCCTTCTGGCTTTCAAATTCTCCATTGAGAAATCGGGTGTTATTCTGATGGGTTTGCCTTTATAAGTCACTTGGTCTTTTTTATTTCCTGCCCTTAATATTCTTTCTTTATTCTGTATGTTTAGTTGTTTAATTATTATGTGGCGAGGGGACTTTTTTGGGGGGTCTATTCTGTTTGGTGTTCTATAGGCTTCTTGTATCTTCATAGGCATTTCCTTCTTTAAGATGGGAAAGTTTTCTTCTATGATCTTGTTAAATATATTTTCTGTGCCTTTGAGTTGGTATTTTCCTTCCTCTATCCCTATTTTCGTAGGTTTGGTCTTTTCATGGTGTCCCAAATTTCTTGGACATTTTGGGTCATGACTTTGTTGGTTTTAGTGTTTTCTTTGACTGATGAATCTATTTCTTCTACTGTATCTTCAACACCAGAGATCCTCTCTTCCATCTCTTTCATTCTGTTGGTTATACTTGCATCTGAAGTTCCTGTTTGTTTACTCAGATTTTCTATTTCCAGCATTCCTTCTGCTAGTGTCTTCTTCATTTTTTCTATTTCCCTCTTCAGGTCTTGGACTGTCTCCCTTGCTTGTTCATCATTTTCTTTCAAGGACTTATTGTTTTCTTCTGCTTTAATTGTCCTTTCCTCTAGTTTTTTATAGCGTTCTTCCCATTTTTTGTTTGTCTGTTCCTCTACTTTATTTTTGATTTCTTCTATATAAGGCTCTAGCCTCTTCATGATGTTACCTATAAGGTTGTTTCCTCCTTCCTCCTCCTCCTTCTTCTTCTTCTTCTTCTTCTTCTTCTTCTTCTTCTTCTTCTTCTTCTTCTTCTTCTTCCATTCCATGATGTTCAGGTCTAGCTGTTGGAGAAGGGCTAGGTTCTGGTGATGCTGTATTGCTCTTTATTTTGTTGTATGTACTTCTGCCTTGACGTCTGCCCATTTCCTCTTGGGTTTGTCCTCTTGGTCTTCTCAGTGTACTTGGTCCAGAGACAGCTGACAGATTTAGGGAGCCTCTCTCTGGTCCAGATGGAAGCTCTGGGCCAGATGGGAGTGCTGGTCCAGATGAGAGTGCTGGCTGGATAGTAGCTGGGGGGCTTGATTCTGAGTCTTGGGAAGTCCCTGGTGTCTCCTTATTTTGTCCAGATGGGAGCTCCTCTTGTCCAGGTGGGAGTTCCTCTGGTCTCTGGTCCAGATGGGAGTTCCAGGGCAGGATGGAAGCTTGGGGCTGGTCTCTGATTCTCAGGAAGTGGCTGGGGTCTCCAGCAGATGGGAGTGGGGGCAGGGTGTGGATACTGCAGGGTTTGCTTGCAGTCTTGAAAAAGGGGAGCCTTCCTGCAGGGCCCCCCGATTAGCCAGGTACTGGGGCCAAGTTGGGCAGTTCCTTCTGGGATGGCCTGTGTCCAGCGGTGAGACCCAGGGGCAGTTGCCTCTCTGGCTGTAGCCCCAGGCATTCAGCTCTGGTCCAGATGGGAGTTCCTGGGCAGACAGGAGCTGGGGGTTGGTCTCTTAGTCTCAGGATGTGGCTGGGGTCTCGGGCTTAAATGCATTTTTATACCCAAGTTACCTTTAATAAGACTTGGCACTTCGTTTTATAACAGCTACTAGAAAAATAACCAATTGCTTTCTCATTCCCAGTGAAAAGTAACAGACACACAGACCTCAGTGATATATGACAACACTGAATAGAATGCTTGTAACTTAAAGTGAATTAAACTGTACTGTACTTTGCTTGTTTTAACTCCATATCTTAGGGTTTCTATGACTACAAGGAGACACCATGACTACAGCAATTCTTATAAAGAAAAACTTTTAATTGGGTGGCTTACATTGGGCATAGTTTGAGCATAGGAGACCTCCAAGCCCACCCCCACAGCAACACACTTCCTCCAACAAGGTTACATCTACTCCATCCAACAAAGCCACACCTCCTCATAGTGCCACTCCTTTTGGGAGGCATTTTCTTTCAAGCTACCACATTTTACTCCCTGGCCCCCAAAGTTTTGCAGCCATATCATAATACACAAACATATTCAGTCTAACTTCAAAAGTCCCTATAGTCTATAACAGTCTCAGACTTACTTCAAAGTCTAAAGGTCAAAAAAAAAAAAAAAAGAAAAAAATATATTTTATCACTCCAAAGTTTAGGGAAGGGAGCATAGTGATAGTGAGGAACCACTGGACAAAAGTAAGACCAAAAACCACCTGGGCAAACTCTAAACTCTGTACCTCCATGTCTGATGTCAAAGTACTCTTCAGATCACCAACTCCATTCAGTTTTGTTGACTGCAACATACTTTTTTTCTCTTGGCTGGTTCACTCCCTGTTAGCAGCTTTCCGTAGCTGGGCCTACACATAGCCCTGGTTCTGAGCCTAGGTGGTAGCTAGGTTGGTCAGCCTGCCAGCTTTCCCTCATTGTAACTATCTCGGTGAGCTCTCCAGCACTGCCTAGGTTAACTCACCCAATGCAGCCAGCAGCAAGAATGTCCTGTTGTCCTTCTCTCAGGACCTCAGATCCAGGTCACCCACACTCACACCACCAAGGCCAGATCTAGGCAGCATCCTTTATAAAGGAAAAGCTTTTAACCGTGATGGCTTACATTTTTAGAGATTTAGTCTATTATCATCATGATGCAACATGGTGACATGCAGGCAAACATGGTGCTGAGAAGGAGCTGAGAGTTGTGTATCCTGACCAATAGGCAACAGGAAGTCATCTGAGACACTGGGTGTTACTTGAGCATATATTAGACCTCAAAACCCATCTTCATAGTGACACACTTCCCCCAACAAGGCTACACCTACTCCAACAAAGCCACACTTCCTAATAGTGCCACTCCCCTTAGGGGTCATTTTCTTTCAGACCTTCACACTCCACAAACTGGAAGTTCTACACAGAAGCTAAGTGTTCATTATTCTTCAACACCTAAAGTAAGGTTAGAAACTCAAACTTCTATTTTTCTATGCTGTGTTATGTGGTCAGAATAAATAAATTATTATAATTTTAAATGTTCCCACCACTTCATGTTCTTTGCCTGTGCTCTCTGTGATGAACATGCATTGTCTATGTTTCTGTAAATCTCTTCTTCCTTTGAAGTGATGCTCAGCACTTATCCACAATGGCTGTGGTGACAATGACCAATTACAATGCATTTGATCTAAGCTGGGCTGAGGTCATGGGTCCCCATCCCTTGTTCCATAGGAATGGTGCAAGGGCAGATAATCTGGGGAAACCTTGTCAGATTAGCTTTGTGGGCTCTGTGCAAAGAAGTTCTGTCTCTCATTTTGGCGTTATAGACCTCACAGGGTAGTTTATGGTTGTCGCTGGAGTGGACCAGCCTAAAAAACAAACAAGAAAACAGAGAAAGCAAGAGGTATAAGCAGTCATCCCAGTAGCAGCAGCATCTGAGGCTTAACATCTAGATGTGCTTGTGGAGAATAGTAGAGTCTTAAGGTTGTTATTTCAGTTAACCCAGGCAAATAAAACATTTCTACATCAAAGGATTCAAATACAAGTTATTTTAGAACTAAATTTGAGAGATTTAGCACAAGAAAACTGTTTTGTAAGTTATTTTTAAGATATTTAAAAATCTAAAATTAAAAAATATTATTTTAAGGGTATTTTGCTTGCATGTGTATCTGTGAACTGTGTGTGTAGTACCTGTGGAGGCCAGAGAGGGCATCAGATCACCTGGACTTAGAGATATAAATGGCTGTGAGCCACCATGAGGGTGCTGGGAACAGAACCTGGGTTGTCTGGAAGTGTAGTCAGTTTTCCTAACTGCTGAGCCACCTGTCCAGCCCCACAAGAAAGAGTTTAATTCCAAACTTTCTAATGGAAAGCTTCTAGACAGGCATGACATTTTCAATTGCCAGTCACATCCATGTCCTCCAGGCTGTACAAATGGTATGATTTGGTTGAATACTCAAGTTTGAAATCAATAATCTTTCCATTCTTTGTGCTTTAGAAAAAGTTTCCAAGTGCATTTATTGTGCTTCCAGCCCATAATTGTTCCACTAACTAGGTTTTCCTTATAAAATATATTTTAGACTAAAAGAGTAATTTACTTTGCACAGATCTAAAAACAGACAGAATCACCCATTTTCTTCAGTGTTAATGTAGGGAAAAAAAACTGGGACAAATGAACAGACTGTACCAAAAGGAAAACATGGGGCTGAAATCTCCTAATCTTTTCTTGTTCCTAAGATCTCTCTCTCTCTCTGTATGTATGCACGTATGTACATGTGTGCATCCATGTCATGGCACACTTATAGAGTAAAGCTTTAATTCCAAGCACTTAAGCCTCAAATAACAAGCTGAAATCACCAGGTAATACATCTAACAAGAGAATTGAAAAGAAAAAAAAAGTACAGTAAATATTTTAGAGGACTGTGGTCAATTACTGTATGATCAGATGCTTTTAAAATAATGACAGCTTGAAATAAACAGTTTGACATACTTTCAAATATGCTTTTTCAAATGAATTTAAAAAAAAACATCAATTTTATACTAAATGTTCAGTGCATTAGAATAAATTGAGATATTAAAATTCAAATCCTTCATTCTCGGAAGTGCACTGTTTCAATTCAAATTAATAGTTCTTTTTTAAAGTTTCTTCCCATTATGTGTATTAAAGCCAATCTCTACCATTTTGAGAGTCTAAATACTGAAAGTCATATGAAAGGTACAAAGAAATTACCCAGCACTTGTCCTTCCTAGTAAATCCCTCTTTCTCAAGAATGCAGGACAGAGAATTCTATTAGTGCCCAACAAAGAGGCAGCCTAGCTCGCGGGGCATTGCCTCCCCATTTGGTGACACTTTCTGCAGGATTCTTGAGGCTATCTCATTTGACACTTCAGAACAGCTGCCAAGTCCTTCCTCTCTCCTGTAAACAAGGCTGTCACTCAAGAAGCATTCCCTGTGCCGAGTCAGGGAATGGGGGTTAATGGCTTTGGAAATGGAAAACAGAACAGCCATCAAAAGGACTTTTAATACCAGGAGAATTATCGGGAAATAACGGAATCAAATGAAATAAGAATATAAATAGACCATGGTACAAGCTACATTTTGTTAAAGGTTTCATATCCATTGAAGTTTTGTGTTACCTGGGAAGAGTAATAAAAAGGAATAAAATAGATTGGAAATGGTTACCCTTGAGAAGTTATTTCTGACTTTTTGGCAGGGTTCCCCTGTGGCTGCTGATGCCTATATAATGTGTCTCATTCTTACTTTCTTTTCAACTTCAATTCTACATTACAAGTAGGCCTTCTGATGGTTTTTTTCTCCCTTCGAATGTCTTTGATTTGTCATTTAGTTTAGTGGTTAAAGAAACGAGTCGAGTTTCTGTATCTAGGGAGATACTGACATTTTTAGATTTCTGATGGGTGACCTTTCATGGTCAAATAGTCTCAGAGGACTCTAGAGCACTTACTTTTGGGGGAAGAGCCTGTTCAATCTAAATATGAAGGTGGAGAAAACAGGATTTAGAAGACTGGAGAAAAACTGTCTGGAAGGACGCCTCCTGGTATAAACAGCTGGTGAAATCCTGTAGAGTAACTTTTGTGTTATTGCATTTAATTAGGCTTCATAAGGACAAGGCATTCTGACCACATGTGCACTTTTTACCAAAATATTGGCCAGATTGTTTTAAAGCTCTTTTGCTTTTACAGATAGTAACTCAAGTAGTTGATCGTTCAATGAGTCTCATATAAATTATTGTTATTATAGTCATAAAAACTAACATATTCAGAATTCTGCTTTTAGGATAAAGAAGATATTGCTTTGCAGATTAGTCTAGTTAAGGGCAGAGACACAACAGACAAGTATATTTATAATTATATGTCAAGGAATTGATTTTTTAAATAGAAGAGTAAGTGAGAACCTGGTAAGGAGATTAGATATTATCTTATTATGTATAGGAAAGATAATAAAAGCTGGCAGATTGACATACACCTGCAATCTCAGTGTTTGGGAGGCTGAGGCAGGAGGACTATAAGTTCAAAGCCAGTCTGGGTTGCACAGTGAGACCCTGGCTTGATTGTAACAGTAATAACAATAAGAGAGGGACTGGGGAAAGATTGATTTCTCTCTAACCATGAGGACCTCAGATTGAACCCCCAGCATCAGCCGCCAGGTAACAAGCCTAGTATGGCGGTCTGTACTTGTAAGTCGAGCATTTGAGTGGTGGAGATAGAGGGGTCCCAAGAGCGTGCCGGCCAGACAGATTAGGAGCATCTGGTTTGGTGAAAGACCCTGTCTCAAGGCAACTGGACAGAGTGATAGCAACAGATACCTGATGTCCTTCTCTGGTCTCCACATGTACATGCACAGGAACTCACACCTATACACTCACATGCATGAACCACACCCACATATGCCACACACACAATTCAAGCAAACTAAAGGACAGAGAAACTAATACCATAAAGGTGAATTGGTAGGTGAGTTAGCCATGCGGACTCACCTTAGGTAGAGTAAAATTGGAGAACTCTGTTATGCGGCCATAGTTAACTAAATATCATTATGTCCTCTGTGCTCTATGAGCTGCCTTGTATTTGTGACCCAGTCAGTGTTTATACTTTATGCTGATGATTGTAAGACAGAAAGAACTGTGACCTGCTCCAGCAAATGCATGGCTGGGGCGCAGGTAGCACATGCTGGAGGGGACTCTTGCAGACCACAGTGTATTAGGGCTCCACAGAGCACAGTCACCCCAATTTGTCTATGTGATGCTGAAAGGTCATATTTTTGAGATGTACATTGCAGATCTCCATGAACATTTCTTACTATTGAAAAAAAAGAGCAAAAAGAAGAAAAAGACCAGCTGGTCAGCCTATGTCCTCAGCTTTGTTTTCATAGACAGGGCAAGGGGACAGTGCAATGTTTATGTATATTCTTACCTGGTTTTTCTGGTTGATGAACAGCTTGCTAAGATTGAAGAGCTCTGTGGGCAGCATGTACTAGGAAACCAACCACAGAGAACAGATTCTAAACCATGTGTAAAGAAGATTCAAGCCGACATTGGAATAGGTAAACTGGCAGATATCAGTTATATTCAGGCTACTTATTATTTTCAAAGATGTACTGATATTAATTATAAGTATATAACTCTACTAAGTTAAAATTCATGATAAAATTCACATGCAAAGTCATGATTTGATGTTTTAAAATACAGTCTGAGTGTTGAGAATTTTAGAGAGATGTCAACCTTCACTAGAGAACTTCACACTCATTAACAGTCACTCTTCATGATCCATTCCCCCCACCCACCTCCCACCTGCAAAGGGGAGCATTAACCTACTCTGCGCTTGATAAACCTGCCTTTCATGAACATTTATTACAGTCTGGATCATTCAATACATGTTCTTTTGTGATTAGCTCCTTTTACTTAGCTTGTGTTCATGGCTTCTGGTTCGCATGCTATTCTTGTGTGTCTGTATGTGTGTATATACATAGGTGTTTAGAGGTCAGAGGTCAATGCTGTGTGTCTTCCTCAATCACACATATTTTAAGATGGGGCCTCTCATTGGATCTGGAGCTCACCAGTTGCTTAGGCTACCTGGCCAGTGAGCTCCCCGAACCCCTCTATTCCTACCCTAGCAGCACAGGGATTACAGGCATGTGCTGCCATGTCTGGCTTTTCTCATGTGTGCTGGGGATCTGAACTTGGGTCCTCATGCTTCCTAGTGGATACCTCACTCACTGGGCCATCTCCCTCTTCTGTCACCTATTCTATGAATGGACTGCATATTATGTATCCAGTCACTAGATGATGGGTATGGGGGCTGCTTATGCCTTTTGTCTATTATAAATAATGTGGTTATGAACATTCATCTTTGAGTTTCCACATGGATTCCTGTCTTCATTTCTCCTGGGTATAGACCTGGGTTTAGAACCGCTGGCTCAGATAGAAAGGTTGTGAGAAAATGTCAAACTGTGTTCCAAAGCCCCAGTGCTGTTTTCAGTCAACTGACAATGAGCAGTGATCCCAGGTCATCATATCTTAGTGTTTGTCTTTCCAAGTCACACAGTGGCTATAGAGTGGATTCGCCTAGTAGCTAATGATGTGGAATATTTTTCCTCATGCTTATTGGCCATTTGTGTATATCCTTTGGACAATGTCTTCTGAAACATTTTACCCATTTTATAATTGGGCCTTTTTTTCTTGTAAATTTTGAGCTGTAAGAAGTCATCCCAGTCTGGATGCAAGCCTTTCATATATGGTACAATAACTTGTAAACTTAGGTTCACTCACATGTGCTCCTTGACAATTAGAAAAGTCAAAGCGGTCCTGGGTGGCTTAACTTTAAATTCTCCTCTTCACTCTGCTCCTATGAGTAAGGTCCCATAGCCGAGTAACCCTCTAGTAAGTGAAGCAGAAGAAATTCCTGTTTTTACTTGAGCAGTGGATTTCAGTTCCCTGTCAAGCCATGGACTTAGTCACAGAAGTCAATGGCATTCTCTTATGGAGCCCCGGGGTTATCATCCCCTCCTAAGACTACAGAGCCAGCCTTCCCCAGCTGTGGTACATTCATGCTGTACCTGAGCATATCCTCAAGTGGACCTGTGAATCAGGTGCCTTTTCTCCTGTGATTACTTCATGTGATATGTTAATGTGATTAATATACTCAATTCCATTTGTTCTCTGTGCATGTTGGGCCATCTTTGAGACTCTAGAATAAGCAATCTTCCCTTACCCAAACAAAGAAAGCATTCAAAACTCATAAATTAGGGCCAGCCAGCCAGCTCAGTGGGTAAATATGCCTGCTGCCAAGCCTGATGGTTTGAATCCAGTTCTTAGGACCCATGCTGAGGGGACCAATTCCTTCAGGTTGGTCTCTAACCACCATCTGTGTTCTGTGGCATGTGAACAATACACACACACACACACACACACACACACTTTTTTTTTTTTTTTGAGACAATACCTTACTATATAGCCCTGTCTGGCCTAGAACTCACAGAGATCTGCCTGCCTCTGTCTCTAGAGTGCTGGGATTAAAGGTGTGTGCTAACACATCTGGAAACAAATAGTTTCCATTTCTCACCATTATATTTGTTGGGAGCATAGCATGAATGTCCTTGAACCTGCAGCTCCCCAGAGAAACCAGAAATGTTAAGCACTTTCCAATGGGAAAGATGTGAAACCTGTTCTTTCATCCAGAAAGCTGGGAACTGCGAGTGATTAATAGCCTGGAGATCTGTGTTATCTGTTGGGCTAGACCATATTAAGCTCCTACAATCAGTATTGGAGGTGGTTAGTAAACTAACTGATCCTTACAGCCAGGGGCTTCCCAAGCTCCCACAAGCAGGACTGGAGATATCTAATAGTCTAAATGACCCTTACATTATCTGTATAGCTAGGGGCTTTCCCAAGCTCCCACAGCCAGGACCAGTGGTGGCTCATAGTCCAAATGACTTCTATGCTATGTATATGAAAGGGATCAGGCCAGACAGATCCTTCCTTGGCCCTTAAGCTAGTACAGGTAGCCTATCTCCAGAACCCATCTTCTTGGAAGAAATGACAGGTACCCTGAGACAAATTTCGATGTAACTACACCTCCTTGTGCCCTGGGGATTGTATTACACCAGGAAACTTTTTTCCAAATTGTATTGTGTTTTAAATATGCTGACAATGAACCTCCTGGCAATCAGACTCCCTGAAATTTTGATCAAGGTGATGAAGTCAATCTGAACTGAGTTTTCATTCCCACCTCTTGCAGTTCACTTCCTCCTTGCCTGCCATGATCACTTGCAGGGTCCCCCTCAGATATTCTCATTTCAGGCTCAGGAGCTGCTGATATTGGTAGCCCAAATATCTACTAAGAATGATCTGGGATAAGTTTGGTGGGAGCAGGGAATGGGTGTGGAAGTTTCTCCAAGGCTCTTGTGGAGCTGTCAGGATTGCCTCCTGTGGCTGCTGTAAGTAGTTGCCAGGTAATGAGATAGTGATGGATCCCAGGCTGGAGATGTAGTAAGAGTTCTCTGCTGCTTTGTAGAAGTGAGTTCTGCTGTCATTTTCCTTTTGCTTTATAGATAATCAACTTCTATTCCTTTTTTTTTTTTTTTTTTTGCCTTGTTGCTGAAAACTAGAATTGGTGGGAAAAGTCAGACATTTCTGAGAGCATGAACTAAGACAAACACATTGATAGAAGCGGTCTCCATCAAAGTCATTATGTTTGATAGGTTTCTCTAAGGTATTAACCTCAGAGGTGTCTTCAGGAGATGCTTTCAGGTTGTAGCATCCTTAGAGGAAGAGGCAGTTGATGGGCTAAGAAAGCTAGGAACAAGAGGGAGGGACTCTATTTGAAATTTCTACTTTGTACTGAATCACTGGGAAACCGTGGGGGAAAGTCACCCTGCCCATCAACTGCTTCAGTTTTACTGTCTGTACATAGGAACAGTAGCTTCCTGGGTTGCTTGCAAATTATTTCTGTCACAGAAGCATTAAATACTTACTCATGGTAAAATGCAGACAATTTAAACAAACAAACAAACAAACAAACAAACAAACACCCCAAAACCCAGTCCTTGCTTAGCAGTCCAGAGGAAAGAATTCAATTGGTATTCATCCTTTGAGATTTGGTTTATCTTTGTATCTTCAGTTTTGAGAACATCCTTTAGCAATGACTTCCTTAGGCCCTTAAGCTAGTACAGGTAGCCTAGCTCTAGAACCCATCTTCTTATGATGAGATTTTTTTTCTTTTCTTTTAAATTTTCTTTTATTTTTGGGGGAATAGAGGTTGCAAGAGCAGAGGATTGATATAAAGAAATGAGGAGATGAATGGGATCAGGATGCATGATGTGAAATCCACAAAGAATCAATAATTAAAAATAATAACAATAAAGACAATTCAGTATTTATACTTCACTCCATCACTCCTCTTTCTTTGTGCATCTCTCCTTTGAGATAAAATAAACCCAACCATATTGTGTCTTTATGTTATTATTATTTCTTTATGTTGCATAATAAGATTGTTATCTTGTGTCATACAAAATGAGTAAAATCTCACTGATATGCTTAGAGCAATTGTTGTGACAGATGCTGATTTTGTAGAACTTTGTGTTTATCCATTAGCGATCACTGGTTAACAGGACACTGGGGAACAGTAGTTCCCAGTCGACTGACACACTGAGGATAGTCAAGCTGGTAAGGAGAGAAAAGCCCCTCTAAGGCAGGAAGGCTGCAGTTTAATGTCCGAGGAAGACCTTCATCTCTGTATCATGCTAGTCAGTGAAGACCACACAGACTCAATGAGTTTGATGAGCCTTTGTCCTCACAGGATGCTGGATTTTTCTAAGGCACTCAGGGTCTCAAGCTGGTTGTAAAGTCCTAGCCAGCAGGTTTCTCTGAGATATTTTGCTTTTTAAGTGTTTTATGGATACATAAGTGAAGTCCTTTCAGTATTACCTCTCACCGAGAGGAGAAAGAGATGGGAGTGAGATCTTCTGAGTTAATTCTTTTTTTTCCTGACACAACTTTTTAATTGATTCTCTGGGAATTTCACATCATGCACCCTGATCACACTAACTCCCCAGTCCTTCTATATCCACTCCCCTCCCCCGCCAAAAAAATAAAGTCCAATTTGTGTTATCTATATACTCATTGGAGCATGGTTAAACTCTCCAGGGCCTATCCCTTAAATAAAACTGAGTCCTTCCCCTCCTGCACTCCCACCAGAAGCCATCAGGTATGGAGAGCTACACTTCATCCTCATCACACTTTTAAAGAATTCTCTTCAGTGGCTTTCTGTCTAGGCTATTACTTTTTTGGGAGGTGGGGGTGGCGTGGGGGTAGAGGTTGTCACAGAAGACTTCAATGTTTCTCCATCTCAATTATACATCTGCAGCCATTGATATCACAGCACAAGCAGCTTCCTCTCTCTTCACAGTCAGCAGGAGTGTGGATCAAGGGCCTCCACATGATTTCTGATGGCAGCCCAGGCCGTTAACACACTCCTCCCCCCATAGTAGGACCACAGACCCAGACAGGACCCTTGGCAGCAGCATGGACCTGAACACCACCATGGCCGCAAGTAGCAGCTCAGGTCACTCACATCAATGTGGCCACGGGTGGCAGCAGGGCTATGGACATCAACGTGGCTTCAGGATGCAGCTTAGACCACCAACATCAACATGGCCCTCAGTGGTAACAAGGGCCACAGACATCAACACCCCCCCCCCCCAAGGAGATAGGAAAGGTAGGAGTGGCTTGTGGATGACTTCTGCCACGCCCATCTGGTCCCTGAATTGACCTTTGTCAATAACAATGTTTGCTTATAAAAAGGGAGCTGGTTAACTTCGGAAGAAGGACATGTCTTAGGGTTTCTATTGCTGTGAAGAGACACCATGACCATAGTAACTCTTATAATGGAAAACGTTTAACTGGGGCTGGCTTATAGTTCAGAGGTTAGTTCATTACTGTCATGGTGGGAAGCATGGTAGCATGCAGGCAGATGTGGTGCTGGAGAGGAGCCAAGAGTTCTACACCTGGATTGGCAGTTAGCATGGGAAGAGAGAGTGAGTCATTGGGCCTGGCTTGAATCTCTAAAACCAGAAAGCCTACCCACAGTGACACACTTCCTCCAATGAGGCCACACCTACTGCATTCAGGCCACACCTCCTAATAGTGCTACTTCTTTTGGGGCTTTGGGGGTTATTTTCATTAAAACCACCACAGGGCACAAAGGAAACTTAAGTAATATATTTTCTTGTACATTTGAGTTCACAGAATATACAAACTTGAAATATTCTGAAAGCAAATATAATGTAACATTTAAAATATAGAAATATAAGGAATAGTTTTTTTTTTTTTTTTAAAGTAGACATTTCAGGTAGAAATTCAATGCCAAGAAGAATTTCAAAATCCAATATGCAGTTTTATGTTCTTGAAACTACCAGGGGAATATGACTAAATATTTACATACAGGAAATACTTCTTCTCGTGATACACTGGTTTGATGAACAAAGTCTGGAGGAGGCTAAGTGTACACACTGCAGGCTTCCTCACTGAACACACTAAGACATTCTGAGTTATCTTTTCTACAACAAGGAAGCTTTTCTGATTTGAGCTATTTGGTTAACTTCATAATGTGTTTCTGAGCTAATGGGTCATTTTTGAGACCGAGTTCTTGTCTGAGTTTGTGTGTTTTGTCTCTTGGTGCATTAGGCTACACACAATAGCACTTAAATGTCACTTATTGGCTGGGTGTATAATTTCTGTAATCTGTTTGTGTGATGTGAATTCATACAGCTCGTGGAGCTTGGCTAGGTTTTGTAATTGCATGTGGTAGATCACACAGTTGGCCAATAAACCATTTCATGAAGCATTCTCCATCCATCCCTTGTCCCTGTACTTATTTATCTTAGTATTTGGGGTTTTACTTTTTTATTTGAATGGAGAATACATCTGATTCCAGGAAATGTACTTAATATTGGTGTATAGGTTATATTCAGTTAACATTCCTTTTTTTTTTTTTTTTTTTACAAGTTTCTTTTATAGTTTCTGACAAATAGACATTTTGATATCTACTGCCTCCTCATTCTATTTATCAGGAAGTTAGGAGCAACAAGAGTATAAATGAAATTGTCTCTGCAGATGTGTGATTGTTTATGATGTGCACTTTCTGAAGACAGTTGTCTTAGCAATACTGAAACTGACTGGGTTTTGTTGTCTTTCTGACTTGTATATTCCTCCCCTTCCATCTCTGTTTTTCAAAACAATTTTTTTTCATGTATGTATGTGCTTGTGTGGGGATGTGTGCACATGTATGTGCATGTATGTAGCAAGCAACCTCTGGTGTCATTCCCCAGGTGCTGCTCTCTCTTTTTGTTTCAAAGTCAATTAAATTTTATCTTAACCAATAAAATAAATTAAATGCAATGTAATTTGTCATGTTTTTAGCAGCCATTTCAAGAAAGAGGGCAGGCCAACTCAAACACAAAACCACTCAGCTCTGAAGAGGTGGCTGGTCCTGCAGGTTCTCTACTTTTGAGACAAATTTCTCAGCAGGCTGGAACTGGACAGGTAGGCAAGACTGGCTGGAAAGCCTGGTGGAGTCCCCTGTCTCTACCTCCCTATTGCTGAGATTACAAGTGCACACCATCATACCTGGACTCTCTGTCTCTCTCTTTCTTTCTCATTTGTTAATTTGTTTTTTTTTTTTTTTTTATAAGCATGAATCTGGGACTTTAATCCAGCTCCTTGTGCTTATAAACACTTTATAAGTTAGCCTTCTTCCCAGTTGCCAATGCACCTGGTTTTTTGAGGCAAGTTCTTGCTTCCCAGGTTGGACTAAAACTCATTAGATCCTCCTGCCTCAGCTTCCCAAGTGTTGGGATTATAGGTCTGGGGCAAAATGTTTGGTAGTCTCCCTTTGGACCGACCTTTCTGGGTGTGTTCTGCCTGACTTCACCAGGCACTTCTGCTCAGTCTTTGTGCCTTTTCCTTCTTACAGTCTGTCTCACAGGTCTGCCAGCTGGAGGCTGGGAAGCTAATTGCCTGGAAACATCTTGATGCAATTAGGGGAAAGGAGATTCCACTGTTCCTGATCTCTGAGGGTCCCCCCCCCCCAAAATTGTGCAGCTGATTAAACCATGCACCTGATTTCTCTGTTCTTAAAACAGACACTCATTTAATGGGATGCAGCAATCAAACAAAATCCCTTCCTTTTATATTTTTGGAGACATTTTTATGGTTAAAAATAACAGTCATGAACCAAATTGCCCAAGACATAAAGGCTCATTTTAGAGAGTATTATAAAGCAAAAGATAACTTTCTATTATCCAGGTAAACAGAGAGATTATTTCCAGAGAGTACTCTAACACCCAGCTCTCCACATACTGATTTGTATGGTAATTACTTTCTTCCCTTTCTCTGTATTTTCTTTTGCGTGTTTTCTTTCAAATTATAGTTTTCTGAATATATATATATATATATATATATATATATATATATATATATATGTATGTATAAATGTAGTTTGTAAACGTTGGGCCTGGCTTTGTATGGATCAGATCCATGGCAGGAACAGTAGCAAATTCAAAGGGGGGGGGGTTTACGGGGATCACAGGCATGCTGTGAGCAAGATTAAAAGATTAAAGACCAAGATGAAGGGTCCAGAAGGGATACTGGAGGACTCCCAGCCACCCCCTTGAGGAGTGGGGGTTCTTCACTCTCCCACACACCTGAAGGGTCTAGAGGAGGGAAAGGGTTATGTGAAGCCAGCTTGCTGTTGCTGTTGGGAGATGTCTAGAGGAAGGATGCCACACCCAGCAACATTCTGAAAAGACAACACAGACTGATCTGTATGGATGTCTGTGGGGCATTTCCTTGACTAATGATTGATAGCGGAAGGCCCAGCTCACTGTGGTTGGTATGAGCCCTGGGAAGGTGGTTCTGGGTTATACAAGAAAACAAACCGAGAAAGCCATGAGGAGGAGGCTCATAAGCAGTTTTCCTCCATGGCTTCCGAACCTGATTCCAGGTTTCTGCCTTGAATTCCTGCCTTGACTTCTCTTCATGATGGACTATAATAAGACCATATAGACCCTTTCCTCTTCAGCTTGCTTTTGGTCATGGTGTTTATCACAGCAATGGAAGACAAGCTAGGATAGGAATTGGTATTAGAGAGGGGCCATTTCTGTGGCAGACCTGGCTGTGCTGGGATGGGAGGGTTTTGAAGGATTTGGGAACTTGCCCTGGAAAAGCTGTTGTCTTCAGAGTGTAATGAACTGTTGAAGGGACTGGGAAGGTCATGCCGAGAGCAGTGCAAACGATGGAGGCCCGACTTGCGAAGTTTCAGAGGGAAGTTTGAGTGTCCCTCAAAAACTCTGATGGGGCCCTTTGTGTGATACTTTAAATTAAGAATCTGTAGTTTCTGGTTACCCGGGGTTGAGAAATCAGCTGTGATTAGAAGAAACCAGCATAACTGACATGAAATCTGAGAGTATTTGCTTAGGGTCAATATTCAGAAGCTGTGTTCCAGAGGTGGCCAAGGCTGAACCTCATGTTGGCAAACAGTTGTTGTGGGATACTATTTTAACTGGGCAAAGATGGGTTACATTTGTTTATGCTGTGGAATATCACTTTAACTGTGTAAAGATGTGTTACATTGTTTATGCTGCATTTGTTTAATGATGTAAGGGTGTGTGTTTAATAATGAAAGATATGTTGCTGTTTCACCTTGCCTGCCTAAGGCATCTGATTGGTCTAATAAAAAATTGAATGGTCAATAGCGAGGCAGAAGGGAATAGGTGAGGCTGGCTGGAAGAAAGAATAAATAGGAGGAGAAATCAAGGCCGAAGAAGAATGAGAGGAAGAAGAAGGAGTAGAGAAGGAGGGAGAAAGAGAGGGACATGCCCTAGGCCAGAAGCCAGGTGGCCATCAGCCAGACACGAGAAGCTATGAAAGTAAGATATACAGAAGGAAAGAAAAGTAAAAAACCCTGAGGCAAAACATAGATGAAGAGAAACAAGTATGTTATAGGAGCTAGTGGGACAAGCATAAGATAAGGCCAAGCATTCATAACTAGTAAGAAGTTTCTGTGTCATGATTTGGGCTATGGTTGGGGGCCCCAAAGAAAAAGCCTGGTACAAACAGGAAAGAGTCTTCCAGGTGATATGGAAGTTTTTGATGATATGGAAGTCTCATGATGAAGGAGTCATGGAGAGGACCTGAGGCTTGTAACCATAAGGCCAGGTCAGAGTCTCTGAGCAGAGGATAGAGAGGCTATGGTTGGAAATGTTATCTTAGTTTCCATGGAGATCCCAGCATACCTGAGATGCCAGGATTTTGTGAGACATCTATCAAGGACACCAGCAGCTGTGGAGTGGAGCTGTTCTGAGCCTATAAAAAATGGTATGTGCATTGTGGGTAGCAGAGCCAGAAGAGGTCCACTGTGCTGGTTTTGTTTGTTTTTTGTTTATTTGTCTTTTGGTCAACTGACATAAGCTAGAGCCATTTGGGAAGAGGAATTAAGAAAGTTCTTCCAACAGACGGGTCTGTAGGTGAGTCTGCAGATAATTTTCTTAATAATTGATGTTGGAGGGCTCAGCCTACTGTGGGCAGTGCCACCCCTGAGTGGGAGGTTGTGGGCTGTATAAGAAATCAAGCTGAGCAAGCCATGAAGATTAAGCCAGTAAGCAGAGTTCCTTCATGGCTTCTGCCTCATTTCCTGCCTCTGGGTTCCTGCTTTTGACTTCTCTTCATGATGAATTGTAAGGTGTAAGACAAAATAAATCCTTTCTTCCACAGGTTGCTTTTGATCATGGTATTTATCATGGTAATTGAAAGCACACCAGGGTGTGTGCTAATTACCCATTCTGTGATTTGCTTCTTGTTGACTGTTACTGACCAAAAGCCAGAAAGTGGCCCATTTCAAGAAGCTCCTGGTAGATACCCCATAGGCACAGAGATAAGCAAATGATGGTAGATAGTGAGCCTAGTGTGATGAACATAACCAGATAAAGACAGGCTTCTGTTGCTTAATTTTGCTGTAAATATTTATTCATATTGCTATATAAAACAGAATTTTATGAGCTGTAGTGAAAGTAATTTTACAGCTACATACAAGCTACTGTGTTGTAAAAATTTATAATTAGTTGTTCGCTTTATTGTTAATGGACATTTAGGTTGTATCTTGTTTTAGGTTATCAAAACTGATATATGTCAACTGAGGCATGCTGGCAGCCTTCCTATTGGGTGTTTATCCAAGAGAATGACTGCAGATATAGTATTCATATGTACAGAATTAATGAAGAGTGTACAGTATTTTTCAGAGCTCTTATATAGTTCATGAGGATTGTTCTATAGCTGGGAAAATCTTACATAGTTCCAATCCCTTTAACTTTGGCCACATCACGTGTAGGACATGTTAAATTTTGCCTTCATTCATAATGAACACAAACATTTTATACTCTCATAAACTGCAAGTTCTAGTTTCTAGTGCATTTTTGAACATTATTTGTATGCAAGAAAATTTAAAATATATATATCTAATTAGAAGTTCTTTGTTGAATATGTAGGTGCATGCTTATATATGAACATACACGTATATACATATATGTGAATGTCCTTATAGATATGCATATTATACATATATTAGATAATTTTCAACTTTGATTTGATTTGATTTGATTTGATTGCTTTGGCTTAGTCATGGATTTTTATAGAATGCTTTACACTTATTATAGTCTAATTTATTAATATTTTATAATTAGTGTTTGTGTATCCTATATAAAAATTCTCCTTCCATTTATTTAGATATTCTTTAATTTTACTTAGTAATAATTCACAGTTTTCTTCATAAAGGATCACATGTTAGTTTTATTAGTTTTATTCCAAGGAATTTTATTTCTTTACACTGTTGGAAATAATATCTTTTAAACTTTATTTTTAATCATTGCTTTGATAAGAAATTAAATTTTTTGCATATAGAAATTAATTTCCAACCAGGAAAATAGAGGCTATAGTAACAATTTTTATATAGAGGGAATTTAATTCCAGAAGAACTGAGATTCCAAAGAGGGGTGGTAAAGGGGCAAACCTGAAGTTGCAAAAGAACAGTGGCCTGTTTCTGATTCTCAGTTGGAGGGAGACAAAAGAAAGCAGCATTACTCAAGGCTTTCCACAGACCAACATCAGTCTGTAGAAATGGACCATGGACAGCCAGGGCAGCAGCACTTGAAGCAGTGGGTCCCGTAGGTGCTAAAACCAGACAACAAAACTGGATCTAAAACCCAGAACAGTGAAACAGAGCTGGAGGGGAACGACCCACACTTTGCCTTCAACCACCCACTAGTACTCACCCAGTGTCTCCATTAGCTGAATGTACATAGCCACAGAGGCCAAGACAACTGTGTAATATCCTTCCCTTGAACACAGTGGAGGAATGTAGAATAGATCTTGGAGGAACCAGTTGGCTATCCCATATGTTGCTTATTCCGAAAATGTGTCTTCCCTCACCATGTCTCTCTTTTTGAGTTCAAATATAAATGGTCATTATCTCCAACAAATAAATGACAATTTTGTTATTTCTTTTTCAATTCCTGATGACTTGAAATTGCCTCTCATAATGTGTTCTTCAGGTTCAGGGGACTTGACAAGCTTCAGAGATTGCCAAAACATTCTTCTATATTCCCCTAGATCCATCTCCAGGAGCTTTGGGGGCAGTTAAAGCCTATGTGGTAGGTCTTACTCTGCCTATTTCTTTCTTTTTTGTAGTTAAAAAATTATGTCTTTCATTGAAATAGTATTGTGTTACTTCCCAACCCCCCTTTCCTCCCTCCAGCCTCTCCATATTGTGTCTAATTGTGGTTTTTTTCTACTGTCCCCATTTGCTGTAAAGAGAGGCAGCCTTGATGAGGGATGGTAGCTACATGTATCCAGGAAATATGTCTCACATGCCTAATTCATTTTCAGAGTTGTAGATTCACAGGATTTTAGAGCTGGAAGAGATCTGAGGCTGTCTACTTTAGGAAATAATAAGCCAGAGTCTTTGGAGCAAATTTGGCTGCTACTTGTGTTCTGTGTAGTCTGATGGTATCATGGCCATCCTTGTTTATATAATATCCAAGCCGATTCTCTGCTACAATGAAACCTGAGTCATAAGACAGAGACTGTGTCCCTCAAAGCCCAACATCTTCATTATTCAATCAATGCCTGTGGAGTCTGTTTTATTTGGCAGTGAAGCTTGGCCACTACATGAGGTACCACAGCTGCCAGTGGTGGAGTGTGGGTGAGATTATAGGTCCTCAGACTCCTAGACTAATATTCTTTTCACTTTTCCATGTGACAGAATCTTGTACGTGACCCAACATGAAGTCTATTTGACAGGATGGAGCTTATCCTGGGTAGGATGGAGGTCAGCAGCTGGCCAGATGTGAGGTCAGTGCTGCTTCTTTGCAACTCTCCTGTGTTCTGTGGCCTTTTGCTCTGTCAAGCATAGTACCTCCAGCAACAAGAGGAAAAGAAAATTGATGTGCTTCTCTTAAAGGATGAAGTGTTCCTCTCTTTGCCCATCCCCTTCCCAGTGTGCTGCTGGGTTATGTTATGTGAAAATACTAGACTGTTTCAATTTGTCACTTTCTACTTGGAAGTCCCAGTGTTGTGATTTACTTGAAGTTGAGATTTACAAAGGACCTTGAATTATTATTTACTGTCCTTGCTGTCATTATTCACAGCTTTCTAGGCATAAAAACATTCAATTAACATTTCAAGCAGAGCTGTGTGGCGATGGAGACAGACAACATTTCTGTTGAAAGAGGAATGACCTCAAGTGTACTGTTTTCAATACTTGCCTTCAGCTCTCTTCTGTTTGCAAATACATAAGCAATTATTAAAGAACATGTTAAATGATTTTACTTGTTTTCTTTCCTATGCATACTGTTTATCTCCACTTTCTCATTTTTGGATGGAAAGATTGGTTCAGAGTTTCTGAGCCTGTCTTTGTCCTGTTGTTGAGTACATTTCTTCTGGCTGTTGAGAGCCAAGTGCCATCAAAGAGACTATGCAAGAAGTTACTACCATGAATGGAGGCCTTTCGCAAGTATGATAGGGAACCAGATTTGATTTCTATTAACCTGGACTTGTTTTCTTCTTATGCTACTCTGTTGGATACATGCTTAAAATTCATTTTAAATTCTTCCTGCTTTGAATATCTTTGCAAAGCTGTAACTTCTGTGTTGGGTTTATTTATTTATTGTTTATAGAGCTAAGAGATCAATATTATTTTCTCTGTGAGTACTTTCTTTTAGTCTTTCCCCCTACACAAACCACAGAGAAGTAACCGAGTAGTTGCATACAGTTTATCTGAAGTATTGTACAGAGCTCCCATTACATGCCACAGCAACCCTCCACACCACAGCCTTGGGTTATGTTTCCTGAGAAATAAGAAGTGGCAGTGTGAGAAAAGAGGATCCAGAGCACTTGGCTTGTTATTGCTTTCTAAAGTGTGGAGCTACACACTCCACAATACATATAACTCAATGATGCCATGGTTCCACAAACAAGTTGGGCAGTTACTTCCAGAGTAGAGAGGAGAGGGACAGGCAATAGTAGGTTGGACTGACTTCACCTTCTTTTGATGTGAATTCTACAGAACCATCAATCTGAACCTTTGCTTCTCTATTGATCCTCAGGTTTTGGCTACTTGTTACTAAATGAACCTATATTTGGGGTAACATCCAAGTCTCAGTCTCTTAAGATGCTACCTCCTTAACCAGAGATGATTTCATTGCATCTGTTTCCCTGGTGTAGGGTGTAGTAGTTTCTCCCTACTGATTTGCAAGAAGCCTCAATGGTCTGTATGTCTTCCCCACTGAGTTCTGGCTACCAGCCACTGCTGCCTGAAGAAGTAGGATGTGATAGTATCACCCTGTAGAACTCATGTAGACCTCTAACCTCCAGCCCTACCTATCTCATTCAGGTTTTCTTCTATGCTGAAATCAGTGAAGAGCTCCTTTGCCACTCAACCAGGGGACCAGGGACTTGTAAGGACAAATGGAAGAGGTGTCTCTTCTATGCTGTTTACCCTCTGAAGGTTGTAGTTTTCCCAACTGTTTCAACCCAGCAATTAGCTTTAATTATTAGCAGCTCTAATTATCTTGGTGGCTTGCTGGAGGATCTCAGCCAGCTTCTTCACATGATCTCAGATGAATGATCTGGAAAAACACACTCCCCTCTGAGTAACATTTGGTTAGACTAATAAGTGTCAAAGCTCCTAATGGTACTGTTCTTTAAGTCCCCATCCAGAGAACACACACATATCTAGAGCGGCTGGGTAGAGTCAAGTGCAGGAATGAATTGCTTCAGAGGCATGACCAATTAAAGTCTGATGATGATCCCGGGCAAAGGGCAGGCTTGCACCTTTGAGTTAAAGCAAATGCTTGGAAGATGCTAACTCTAATTTCTGTCTCTCTGGAGCTGTGTTCCCATTGTTTGCCCCAATCGTAGTTATGAAGTCTGAGTTGTTGACTTCCATAAAAAAAGCAATGCCACTTACAGAGAATAGTCCTACAGGACAGCTGTTGCCTTTCCTCAGACACTGTCTTAGGCATCTTCGGAGACTTGGCTGCATTCCGAAGAAACCTACATCTCAAGTTGGGTGTGGAGTCTGACTTAAGACCAAATTCTTTCTTCCTGCATGGCTATGGGTTCTTAATGATTTTAGTGCCATGGGCTTTTTGTTGTTGTTGTTAGGTTAAAACCTATGGATTATTTCCCAGGACTATGAATTTGAATAGCACAAGACACACATTGTGAAGGAGGCTGATGAGAATGTAGTACAGTTGAACATATGTAATTTTTCCTTCTTTACACATTTAAAAATAAGACCCAATGTATGGTCCAATTACTGGCTTTGAAATGATAATGTATTTTCTGTTAAATTTACTGACTGTAATATATGAAAATCTGTGATTTTATTTTCTATTTTATTTATGAGATAATATAATCACAACATTTCTTCCTCCTCTTTCTTCCCTTCAAACCCTTTCATATGCCCCTTCCCCCTGTCCTTCAAACTCATGGCCTCTTTTCCCACTAATTGTTATTTCATTCATAGGTATATATAATTGGTGACAAAGTCACAGGTATTTTAAAGACTATCTGGCTTGTAATAGGAGGAAATGCTGAGCTATGGTTGTAAATGAGTGATATTACACTATGTCTGGTGGTGCACATCTGTAGTCTCAGAGCTCAGGACACTGAGGCAGGAGGATTACAGGGAGTATGAGGCCAGCCAGACTGAACTATGTAGTAAGACTGTATCACAGAAAAACCCCAAATTAACTATTAGTGAAAATAGAATCCCTTTCCTTTCTCCCCGTCATTCCCTCCCTTCTCTTTCATTTCTCCCTCTTCATCCCTCCCTCCTTCTGGATTGCTTGATTCCTTTCTCCCCTTTCCTCCCTCCCTCTATTCCTCTCTTTATTACATTTGTTTTCATTACATGGGCTGCTTGAATAGGAGAACTTCAATAGCTTAGTTAACATGGGAAACTGCAGGGGGTGCCTACCATCTTTTGTAAAATCTAGTCTTTGCTAGGGTTACATTCATATGCTGAGATGTCTGTGTTCCTGGAAAGATTGTATCTGTCTTCCTGATTCAAGTAGGATGTTTAGCTCTGTAGGAAATTAGAAGACACCAATGGTCACATAGAAAAGGGATGCTACTTATAGTCATTCAAAGACCAAGGGAGTTAGCGTCAATAGGAGGAGAATGCTCACTGCTCACTTACCTTTCTGTCCAGGATCCTTGTCTGTCCAGGACCTTTGTAACTGGATCCTCACAGGATGTCAGGTGATTTGGTGCTTATCACAGGCTTGTGAAATGAATGTAGACTGTTCTGGTCTCCTTTACATAAACACTGTGTTCCACTGATCTGGCTCTTTTGATGTCCTCTTGTCTTTTCTGTGCGTGTCCACCTTCATGTGTAGTCTTTCCTTTCCTTCCCTTTTTCCTGGGGTGTCCTCTGCCTATTGGTGAAACTATTAAGGCCACTCCACGTAGTTAAAAGGGAGGTGTATTTTGTGGGGTAACTTACAAATGAAGGGATAGGTTGTAGGGTCTGGCAAAGTATGGCGCAGTCTGGCGGTGTTCTCTGGAGAACGCTGCTCGGTCCACCTCTCGCGTCCAGGGTCCCAGAACCAAGAAAGCCCTCTCTTGATCCTGGGTCTTCAGCTTCCTCCTCCAGGCCTGCCTGTGGGCATGACCCCTACCGAAGCCTCAATGGGGGTTGGAACTTCCAGGCCAATGCTGGGATGGCTACCCACTACATCTGCCCATCTCTCTCTCTGAAAATCTTTAGTAATTTGTTTGCTGCCCTTAATTAAAAATCTCTCTTCCCCTGAAGCATGGCTAACATTTGTGTTGTGAGGATACACTACTCATTCTTCGGGGGAAAAGTATTGTTTTGAAAGCTCTTACTAAGATTTTTAGATCCCAATCAAAGCCAACTACCTCCTTAAAGCCTTCTCTGTTGTGATTGGCCCCAGAAGAAGCCCCGGCTTCAGTTCTCATTGTGTAAGACATATGCTTGCCAGATTAGTGAAGAAGTTGCTCATTGCGTGAACTGCCAAGTTAGTGAATTCATTATCTATTTTCCTTCCACTTTGTAAGGATTTACATTTTTACATTGTGTGTGTGTGTGTGTGTGTGTGTGATGCTTGCTGGCAAGTGTGCTTACCCATTGAGCCATGTATGCTTCCACATTGACAGCTCTAGATTATAGGCTCTTAAAAATGAGTTTATTATTTATTCACAGCCATTTTCTTCTAACACTCAATCCTGTATCTTGCACATTGTCCTATTTTATCATGCTGTAATTAGCTAATTATTTAGTATTTTACATGTACACACATGTAGGAAACATTTATAGCTATAAGCTGAATGTCTAACACTTTGGTTGAATTAGTATTAAGTTGTTTTTTCAAAAGGCCATTATTCACCACAGTGAGAACTATTTGAAGGCAGGATTCTGAATGTAGCCCTGGCCCAGCTTTTTCTTGCCTCCATATATAAAAGGAAGGATTTTGGTTAATGAGATTGCTCAGAGCATTTGTTGGTCTACATGTTAGGAAGGAAGATGTTTCCTTTGGTTCCTGGATTTCTATTATATTAGCATATGGTTTCTAACTCAGGAAAAAGAGGTAAACAGGAGCTAGTTATTTCTGAGTCCCTGTGGAGAAGTATGGGATGCCATCAGAATGTGCCAAAGGCTCACCACTGACTTAAACATTACCCGAAGGAGCAAACATGGTGCTGATGTCATAATATTATGAAATTTACCACGTTATATGTTATTGATGGGGTAGGAGAAGTTCTATTTGTTGGCTTTACACCCTTATTTAAGGCTTGGCTACATTTTGCAGTTTGTGTGGTGAGGGAGAACCAACCAGAATGAATGCTCTGTGGTCACTTCCCTGTCCTTTGGTAATAGAAGAGGGCTGTCTGTTTTACCAGGGGAATTCACTAACTTGAAGGCTGAAAAGCCCTGATCAAGCTGCGCTCTTCCTTCCTGCTCTGCAGCTGGTCTCTGGAATTGGTGGTGCTCTGCTCGTTATATATCCATTTCTCCTATGCTCAATGTATTGTGTTATTTTTCCAGGTCACACTTCTTTTTGCTGGATTATGACTTGCTATTGGCAATTATCTTACTGTGACACCAACAGTAATAAATGACAGCTTGCTAATGCCATATAAAAATACTGTGCAGTTTGTTACATTATTGATGTTTACATCTTAAACTTTTAACACTCTAAATCATATCTGTGTTCCCCACACCCTCCCCTCAAACTTTTCTTAGTAGTAGTCAGTAGTAATGGAGGTTGGGGACTAAGCTGACACTTTGTGAGGATTAACTTGGCATCTTTTGAGTGAAAGTTTCATAAATATTTTATGAGACAATCTTTTCTGCCCAGGAATGCATTGGAGGAATCAGGTACTACATAAAAAAAAGACTATGGTTAGTTGAAAAGACAACGTTCATCTCTAAGGACATAGTTTTTTTTTTTTTTTTTTTTCCACTTGTAATATTTTGTTTGAAAGTTGGAGAGCTTTTAAATAAGTTCATGGACCTTAAATGCTACTAGGAAATATATTTTTGTTCTACTCGTCTTTAAACATGAAATTATAAAAGGTTTTCAGAATACTGATAATGCTGGAGAATCAAATTGAGTGCCAGAAACAGATAGGCTTGGTCTCTTGAGCTATAACAGAATAAGGAAACACATTATTTGCCCATACCAGAAATGAGGAAGTGAGGAAATGCTTGACATTTGCGATGAAACTCTACAAAGTTAGTTGCAGAACTTTAGGCTTGAGTGCATCAGATGGCATTTCATGTTTCCTTCAGATATCTCAAAGGTACTACAACTCCACATGAGACATGGCATGCAGCCTCAACCTATTGATCTCTCCATGTTCCTTCCTTCAGTGGATGGCAACACCTTGCCTTAGAGAAACCTGGTTCAATTGTGTATTGAAACATGAAATGGTGATTTTTTTCCTTCATGCATTTCTTCACTCATTCTTTTAAAAACATCATTTAATGGGAACTTCTCAGTGTGATTCAAGTCTTAGAGATATTGTTTGGCTGTAGGGCCTTACACTACTCTCTGCTGCCAGAGGTTGTGATCATGTGAGTGACATTAGTTCTTTGACCTATGCTGATGCCAAGCTGAGATTCCCCAAGTATCACAGCCCCCAGAGGCTCTCACAGAGGGATGCGGGATGCAAGCCAAAACATTCGTCCATCTCAGTAGGGTGCAGGCCTCTCCTGGTGCCAGGGAACTTTGTGAACCCTATTAATGAACACTAGAGTGGATCAGCCTCATTACCCAAAGTTGGGGGGCAGGTGGTAGATACAGTGCCTTAGCCACCAAGATTACTGATAAGCTGAGTGTCACCTGTGTCTCACACAGTCTCAGAATGGAGGGTTTAATGCAGAACTCATTTAAAGCAGAACATGATTCAGGCTTGAATCTCTGACCTATGTGCATATATCCCTGATGTTGAGTTGGTCCAGCCACTTCATCGGAGCTGTGTAGGTGACCTTCTGTTTCTATTGAGTGCTGTGTCTGATCACATGAGCTGGGTACTGGGCTACCAGACAAAGTCTTGTTCTAGCTTTCCTGCCTTGCTCTCCAGGAAGTAGGTTTTGCTCCCTGCCCTGTGGGAGGGATGATGGAGACTGGCAGCTGCTTTGCCTATAGCAATTCCAGCAACTCAGTTGAGGGTGTTGACCTGGTGGTAGAGATCCTGGAGCTTTCCCCAATACTGGGTTTCATCCTAATAGGTCCATGACTTTTTCAGGTCTAAGACTTGGATTGAGTTCTTCTCCCTCCTTGAGCAGGAGGCAGCTTGTGCCTTTCTGCTTGTTGCCTGCAGGGGTGGAATAAGCAAATCTCCTTCCTGCTTTCTTCAGCGTACCTTTCATTGTGTTATTCTTAAAGCAGGCTCTGAAGTCTCCCGCCTGCCTTCCTTAGCCCCAGCAGAGGTAGTCTTGCGCATTAATAGTCATTCAACTTAGTATGTGGAGCAATGATAACCAGCGGATCTTATTTGGCAACCATCATGTTCCACCCAGAACTATTGAAAGACTTGATGATCAAAGTCTTCACTGGGGCTGGTGGCATTCATGTGTACTGAAACCAGACTCCTAGAGAGAAGAGGAGTATCTTCTTAGACCACATTGTGCATTTTATTCACACTAAGCCACTTGTTTCTTTTAGAAAAAGTTTTGTGTCAGTTCTGGACAATGCTTAGCAGTCAATTTCTTACATGCCAGCTGAGAACGATCTAAACAGAACTTTGTAAGGATAGGCTGTCTCAGGCTTGCCTAAGACATTAATGCATTTTGTTCCAATAACAATTTACTCTCTTTTGTAAATAAGAGATAATATAAGATAAAATATGTGATAAAATAAAACTGCACTTAACATCACTGAAAGTTTACCAAGTATTAATCAAGCATGGAGTTGAATTAGCTTTCTCAATGAAGGCTTTCCTGAACATAGCATCACCCCTCACCTTCTCTTTCTTTTAGTTGAGGTTCTCTGTAGTAAGACACCTTTCTGGGTTTACATCAGTGAGTGATACAAAGTCCTTACCCTCAAGAAGTCACCTTGACCCTCCTGTTTTTGAAACTCAGAGTTATATTTCAAACTTTACTTTTCAGTTGATGGCATATCACCTGAGATATAGTAACTGTTAATTTTCTTCAGGTGAAACATACTATACCTTTGTAAAGTAACGAGATTCCCAGAGGTATTGTGACTTCTTTGACATTTTCACATATATGATGGTGATGATGATCATGAAGAAGGAGGAGGAGAGGGAGGAGAAGAAGGAGAAGGAGAAGGAGGAGAAGGAAAAGGAGGAGAAGGAGAAGAAGAAGAAAAAGAAGGAGAAGAAGAAGAAAAAGAAGAAAAAGAAGAAAAAGAAGGAGAAGAAGGAGAAGGAGAAGAAGAAAAAGAAGAAAAAGAAGAACAAGAAGGAGAAGAAGGAGAAGAAGAAGAAAAAGAAGAAAAGAAGAAAAAGAAGGAAAGGAAGAAAAGGAAGAAAAAGAAGAAGAGAATTAAAAGTGTTTCTGGGGCTTGGGGATTTAGCTCAGTGGTAGAGCGCTTGCCTAGCAAGCACAAGGCCCTGGGTTCGGTCCTCAGCTCTGGAAAAAAAAAGACAAAAGTGTTTCTGGGTGGAAAGATGGTTCAATGGCTAAGAGCTCTTACTGCTCTTGCAGGGGATCTATGTTTAGTTCCCAGTACCCTTGTGGCAGCTCACAATTGCATATAACTCCAGTTCCAGGGGAGGTGGCTCTCAATTATGACTTTCATTGATTCCTGCACACACAATATGCACATACATATTAAATAAATAAATTAATAAATATTTTTTAAATGTACTGAATTAATGACTACCACTGCAGTACAGGTGTCTGTCAACTTCTTGGCTTCATGCTAATGACTTAAGGGGCCCTTTAGGACACTGATTTTTCTCTGCTAAAGAACAGATTTTTATCAACACAGGCAATCTCTTCTTCACTTTTATTTTTGTCCATGGTCAAATGTACAGCATTATCTAGTCTTGGGCCTGATTCCTCAGGACTATAGGGAATCCCAAAAGAAAATGGTGGGGGGTGGGGTGGGGGAGACAAGGCAGCAGTTAAGAGCAGATCCTTGGAGAAGATCTGGGTTCTGTTGTTGTTTGGTTTTGCTCTTTTGGGGGGGCCTGCCACTCAGCTTCCAAATAAATCACACACAGAGACTTATTCTTAATTATAAATACCTGGCCTTAGCTTTGCTTGTTTCTTGCCAGCTTTCCTTAATTTAAATTATCCTGTTTACTTTTGCCTCTGGGCTTTTCCCATTCTCTCACTTCTGTAAATCTTACTCTTACTCCGTGGCTTGCTGTGTAGCTGGGTGGCTGGCCTCTGGAGTCCTCCTCCTTCTCTGGCTACTTCTGTTTCCCTCTCAGATTTCTCCTCTATTTTCTCTCTGTCTGCCAGCACCACCTATTTCTCTCCCCAGCCTCACTCTTGGCCGTTCAGTTCTTTATTAGACCACCAGGTATTTTAGATAGGCACAGGAACACAGCTTCACAGAGTTAAACAAATGCAACATAAACAAAAGTAACACACCTTACAATAATATTCTACAACTGGGTTCAATTCCCAGCACCCATTTTGGGTGACTCACAACCACCATCTTCAGTTCTAGGAGATTTTGATGCCCTCTTCTGGATCTGCCAGCACCTGCACGCATGAGGTACAAATATACACACAGATGTAGACACATGCACACAAACAAAAATAAATTAAAAAAAGAAAGAAAAAGAAAACCATGAAAACTATCAGCATCCAATTAGTCAATTACTTTTTGTGTTTTCCATGGTTATAACCATGTGACTCAGGGAGTCATTACCTTGCGCCCATGTGTACGTCTTTATGGCCTCTTTTTGAAAATCTCATCTCCCTTCAGGGTGTCCATTTTGCTTTGTGGACTTCTCCAGTTCTTTGAGTTACTTTAAAATGAATAATTACTTAATAAACAGATAATTTAAAAATTCATTAAGTGTGAAATTTCCTTTTATGGAAAAGAAAGCAACACCTATTTTCCCTTTTTCATCTTGTGAATCTTAGCAATAGAAGAAACTTTGTTAGTCAGGTGTATATTACAACAAATACCTGAAGTTGCAAAGATTGGAAGCTTATTTTGGAGTCCTAGTGGATAATAAGTGGATTCTGTTGCTTTCAGGCCTGTGGCAAGTTAGACTGTCACAGTGTGAGCACATGATGGGCAAAACTGCGCATGTCAAGGCCAGGAGGAAGAACTGGGGCAAGAGAATGACTCTCATGGTCTTCATTGCACACCTCCAGTGATGTGCCCTGCTTCTTAAAGTTTCACCACCTCCTGGGGATCACTCTTGGAATAATTAACCTGTTGCCATGTGGAACACTGGGGAATTGAGCAGCTCTTTCCACAGGAGTGAAACATTCGCTCCTCGAGTGAGGAGCGGGGCTCCTTTATAGGGCTCAGGAAACCAATGAAACTGGAAGCCCATGAAATGTATATAAGACTCAAAGAGCTGAGAAAGTTACAAGACTCACAAGGCCTTCCCAGGGTTACAGAAGCAGTCAGCAACTCCTTGGAGTGGGGAGACTCTTCAATAAAGGTGCCCAAGAGTGGGCAGCGCACTCCAAGGATGTAGCTTTTATGAGCCATAACCTAGGGTAGGGTAGGGTGGTATTTTTCAGTGATGTAGCTGCCTAGTCACCCGTTCTTCTGCAAGTAAGAAGATATGTGTGACTACATTTAGCGTCTACCAAGATAATCCAGGATACTCTTTCTATCTCAAGATCCTTAGTTAAACCACATCTTCAAAGAGACCTCCTCCTTTTCTACTTATGATAAAATTGACAAAGCCTAGGGATTAATAGGTGGAGGCCTCAAGAGGCCATTACTCAGCATGACACATGAGTACTTGCCTCATGTGACTGTCTCCTTCATGGGTACATGGAGTCATGTGACTAGAATGGAAGTGATGGCATCAGGCAGAGGCCATGTTAGGGGTGTCAGTCTACTCTTGTTTCTTTTCTCTGACAGTCCTGATTATCCCACATTGAATGGAACAACCACTAATGAAGGTATCCTGGGTTCCTGGGCCACTGTACCAAAAGTTCTAGTCTTGGAGAGTGGAAGTCAAATGCAAGAAACAATTATTTTTGCTGGGTTAAATCATTGATGTTCCAGTTCATTTAGCATTGCTCCATTAGCATGGCCTATCCTGATTAAGACAACATATAATTGGTAGGTTGCAGAGCAAATATACAACTTCAAGCAGTTGGAGTCAAACTGACTGGTAAACTTAATTAAAATTCAATATTTTAATTATTGAGAGCATGTGTACTACATGACCTGAAGTAGGGGTTATGGTTAACATTCCCTCTGAGCTTTGATCTGCATCTTGGGGAAGGGCAGGATTGGCCCAGTTAAAGGTGGTAGGGTAGTGGCGGTGGGTGGGTCAGAACAGCGCAAGTAAAGGAACACTAGGTGCAGTGATGTCACTAGGCAGTAGGAAAATAACAGAATAGCTGGAGGGATAAACAAGACAGAGAATAGTACAAAATGATGCAAAGAGGCAGGAGGGTCGTTGGTGTGCAGGCCCACTTGAACAGTCTGCTCAGTAGACAGTCAGCAGAAATGAGAATGCGGGATCGAGCCTGTCATTTGTGCCATCAGGAAAGTGAAGTCCTTTTTTTTTTTTTTTTTCTATTCTTGACCCCCCCCGGTCTCTCTCTGCCAGCTCCAGCTCCCACCTCCTCATTTCCCCCCATTTGTTGAAGTGTGTCAATAGTTTATAGTTACTGAGATTTGTCCAGGGAACAGTAGTATCTATAACATTTACCAGTTGTGTGACTAAGGTAAGTCACTTACTCACTCATAGGGGCAATTATCATAGCAATAAAGAGAAAGGTCTATTTTTTTTAATGTTTGGCTTAGTGCTTGGCATTCATTTTAGTTCACCATGTTATGTGACAGGCGGCAGACACAGGCTTTAGGAGTGAATAAATTGAGATTTGTGGTTTCTTGACACTTTGGTGTACATTTTATTTCCACCTCAGTCTCAACTCCCTGGTCTCAGGTGCTTGCCAGCTGAGTTCTAATTCTCAGTTCCAAATGAGCATATCCTTTTACTCGCAATAAATGACAAGTATTTTTAAGTGCCTAAAATTTAAAAATCATAAGTATTTCTATTAAAGTACAAGAAACATCCAGTAGATTCAAGGACCCTCCTGTTCTTTTTATTGCTGTTGAAGTTTTCTATAAGTTATGGATATGAACTTTTTAAATTTAAAACTGCATTTTATTGTGCTTGTCACATTTTGATTTACATTTTTTAAAATAACATTTTTACTAACTCTTTGGGAATGTCATGAGATGAAGTTTGATCACACTCACCACCCCTAACTCCTCCCAGATCCACTTCCACCTCTCTAACCACCCAACTTCGAATTCTCCTTCCCTCTCTTTTTAACCCATCTACTATTCCAAATTGTGCTGCCCATCTATTCTTGGATGTGTGGTCATCCACTGGAGAGTGGTTGACCTTATCGGGGACTATATACCCTTAAAGAAACCTGTCTCTCTCCCAGCAACTGTCATTTGCCAATAGCCCCTCTCCACCCCTTGGGCTTCTGTCATCTTAAACATGTCACAACCACTGTGGGTTCATATATATAACTGCCCTGTTGTGTAAAGAAAACACTGTTCCCTTGTGGTCAGCCCCCACTTCTGACTCATCATCTTTCTGCCCTTTCTTCTGCAATGACCTCTGCACTTTGGGGAAAGGGTGTGAACTATATGTCCTGTTTAAGGCTGAGTACAGCACAGTTTCTTATTCACTTCATATTGATTAGTTGTGAGTCTCTGTGTTCATTTTCTTTTTGTTTTTTCGAGACAGGGTTTCTCTGTGTAGCTTTGGAGCCTGTCCTGGAACTCACTCTGTAGACCAGGCCTCTGTGTTCATTTTCATCTACTGAAAGGTGAAGCTTATCCAATGAGGGTTGAGAGCTGCACTAAGATATGGGTATAACGGTAAGTCTTTAGGAGTCTGTTTATTAATATGTCTTTTCAACAGAATCATAGTAATATGTTCTTCCCTAGGGCCTATGGACTTTCTTGCCACAGGTTCTTGAACCTCCTAATTACATTAGGGATAGATCCCATCTCATATGATCCTTAAATACAATCAGAAAGCGCTTAGTTACTTGTATAACATTTATACCACTATTGCACTTTGCGGGACCAGCCCCCACATTTATTTACCCCAGCAGCTCTTGAGGAACGAGGGATAAGAGACTTAATTAGAAATGAAGAGGGGGGATAAACAGATAGAAAATACAGGATAGATTCAGAAGGGCTTGGATCCTAATCCATCACGCCCCACTGTCTCTGCCCTGGGGTATTTAAAAGAATGTTAAGGGGTGGAGCAATAGACCTGCCCAGACACCTGCACTCAGGCCTGTGGTCCAATCATCCTCTCTGTGCAGCTCTGCTGGGTAAAGCCCAAATGTGTTTCAATATTGCACCAGTGGTCATATTTTGCCAGGACAGTCATTATCATAGCTCATGGGGTTTGTGGCTGGGAAAGATTTATGATTATTTTTCTTCCCTGATAGTGTGCATAGCACCTTCCAACACTAGGAAAGTCATTCAGTTCAGATGAGGCTCCCAAGTCAGGAGCAGCTTGATTTCCTCAGGTATTATGACCCAAGTGTATTCATCAATGGGCTCTTACCACCAAGTTGTAGAGCACACAAGAGCCATGGCAATAGCCTATTGTTGGGTGGTCTTTTGGATCCTACTGGACAACAAATCAAAAACAGGCAGCCCATTCCTGATTCTTGGTTAAAAGAGTTGTATGAGTGTTCAAACTTTTGACATTGTGACATGACTTGTCATTTACAAATATATTGGACCACATTCATAGTTATAATGGGATCCATGAAGCTCATGGGCCACATGATTATGGATTGAGTACTCATACATTTTATGAAATCATTGGTAACTTACTGTTTGCTCAGAAGTGATACTTTATCTTTGGTTACTCTATGTGTATTGCCTTGCATTTTAGAAAAATTAACAATATATATATAGGATGTATTTTTTCTTATTTTTCTTTCATTGAAAATAGATTCTTTTCTCATACATTAAATCCTGATTATAGCTTTCCCTCCCTCTATTCCTCCAGTTCCTCCCTGCCTCTCCTCCCCTCCAGATCTACCCCCTTTCTGTCTCTCAGTAGAAAAGAACAGGCTTCTAAGAGATAAGAACCAAGCATGACAAAATAAAATATAATAAGATGAAGTGAAAACTATCATATTGAAATTGGACACTGCAACCCAACAGGAGGAAAAGAGTCCCAAAAGCAGTCACGAGAGTCAGCGATCCACTCATACTCACAGTCCCATAAAATACATCCTCCCCAAAAAGGCTTTTTTAGAAGTCCTATTAAAAACACTAAGCTAATAGCTAGAATATATATGCAGAAGACCTGGTGCAGACCTGTGTAGGCCCCATGCTTGCTACTTCAGCATATGTGGCTTGCTTAGCTTATTCAGTGGGCCTTGTTCTACTGGTGTCTTCCATCCCCTCTGGCTCTTACAGTCTTTGTATCATCTCTTCCATAGGAGTCCCTGAGCTCTGAGTGGAAGGATTTGATGAAGACCTACCATTTAGACTCTTTCTCTTTCTGCATAACATCTGGCTATGGGTCTCTGCATCTTTTCCCATCTGATGCAGGAGGAAGCCTCTCTGATGATGACTGGGTAATGCATTGATCTATGAGTACAGCAGAATATTATTAGGAATCATTTTATTGCTTTTTTTAGACAAGTAGTGTTTGTTTTGCCCTAGGTCTCCAGGATATCTAGTCTATGGTTCTTGGATACCCAAGCAGTGTTGGTTGTGGGTTCTTTAGTGTGGAGTGGGCCTTATATCAAATCAGACATTGGTTGGCTACCCCCACTACCCCCAGCATATTTTGCAGGCAGGACAGATTGTAGGTCAAAGATTTTGGATCTGGATTGGTGTCCATGTTTCTCCTTTAGTGGCCTGCAGAGTACCTTCCCACATAAAAGAGATTAGAGCATAATGTTGAGGGCTCTATGCAGGCACCAGCTTGATTTCTCCATGTTCAATGAGTTGTATGGGTGTTGTCCTTGGCAATGGGGCCTTGTTGTCAGATTCCATAGAGCAACCCTTTGTCTTAGCAATAGCCTGGGTTGTTTGGAGACTTCCATGGGAAACCCCACTTGGCCAAACAACTCAGCTAACGGCAACCCAGTCTCACCACTGGAAGCCTCCCCTGGCTACAAGAGATGGCCTGGTGAGACTCCATATCCCCCATTATTAGGAGTCCTCATTAGATTCACTGTCATAGATTCCAAAAATTTCCTCTGCACCATGTTTCCATCCCACCCCACAAATGTTCCCCAATTCCAGCTATCTCTCTCTGCACTCTCTCCCTCTACACCATCTCCCCCACCTCTTCTCCTCTCCTGTTCCTACGTGCCCCTACTCCACCCGTAAAACTTTGTATTTCCTGCCTCCCAGAGAATTCCATACACCCCCAGACCCTTCCTCTTTACCCAAACTCTCTGAATCTACAGGTTTTAGCTTGGTTATCATTTACTTAACAGCTAATACCTACTTATAAGTGAATAGATACTGTATTTGTCTTTCTGGGTCTGGATTACCTCAAACAGTATGTTTTTTTTTAGTTCTATCCACTTGCCTGCAACTTTCATGATGACATTTTTTTTTAACAGCTGAGTAATGTAAATGCACCACATTTTCTTTATTCATTCTTCAGTTGAGGGACATCTAGGTTGATTCCAGTTTCTGATTATTATGAATAAAGTCACAATGAACATGGTTGATCAAATGTCCTTGTGATAGGGTGGAAGGTCCTTTGGGTATATGTCCAAGAGTGGTATAACTGGATCTTTAAATAAATTGATTCCCAACTATCTGAGGGGCCACTATATTGATTTTCAGAGTGGCTGCACAAGTTTGCACTCCCACCAACAGTGGAGGAGTGTTCTATTTATTTCACATTCTCTCTAGCATGAGTTGTCATGTGTGTTATTGATCTCAGAATTTTGACAGGTGTAAAGATGGAATCTCAAAATAGCACTAATTGGTATTTCCCTGATGGCTAAGGATGTTGAACATTTCTTTAAGTGTTTCTTGGCCATTTGAGATTCTTCTGTTGAGAGTTCTCTATTTAGGTCTATACCCCAATTTAAAATTAGATTATCATTATTATTTATGTCTGGCTTCTTGAATTCTTTACATACTTTGGTTATTAGTTCTCTATCAGATGTGGAGTTGGTGAAAAAAATCTTTTTCCATTCTGTAGGTTTCCATTTTATCCAATTGATGGTGTCCTTTGCCTTACAGAAGCTTTTCAGTTTCATGAGGTCTCATTTATTAATTGCATATCTTAGTGTCTGCACTATCAATGTTCTGTTCAGAAAGTCAGCTCCCGTGCCAATGCTTTCAAGGCTAATCCTCAGTTAGTCTTCTATCAGGTTTGGTGTATTTGGCTTCATGTTGAGTTCTTTGATCTACTTGGACCTGAGTTTTGTGCAGGATGATAAATATGGATCTATTTGCATTAAAGTACATACAGAATCCAGTTTGACCAGCAACATTTGTTGAAGATATTATCTGCTTTTCAGTGTGTATTTCTAGCTTCTTCATCAAAAATCAGGTATCCATATATGTGTAAGTTTATGTCTGGGTCTTCAATTTGTTTCCATTGATCATTTTGTCTGTTTTTCTGCCAATACCATGTGGTTTTTATTACTGTAGCTCTGTAGTATAACTTGAAATCAGGGATGGTGTTACCTCCAGAAGTTCTTTTATTGTGTAGGATTGTTTTATCCTAGATTGATTATTATTCCATATGAAGTTGAGAATTGTCCTTTTAATGTCAGTAAAGAATTGTGTTGGAATTTTGATGAGGATTGCATCAAGTCTGTAGATTGCTTTTGGAAGGGTGACCATGTTTACTATGTTGATCCTACCTATCCATGAGCATGGGAGATATTTCCAACTTCTTATATCTTCTCCAATTTCTTTCTTCATAGACATAAAGTTTTTATAGTACAAACTTTCACTTGCTTGGTTAGAGTTACCCCAAGATATTTTATATTATTTGAAGCTATTGTGAAAGGTGGTGTTTTCCTGATTTCTTTCTCAGTCCATTTGTCATTTGCATATAGAAGGGCTACTGATTTTTTTTAGTTAATCTTATATACAGCCACTTTGCTGAGAGTGTTTATCAGTGTTTCCTGGTGGAATTTTTAGGGTCACTTATGTATATTATCATATCATCTGCAAATAATGATACTCTGACTTCTCCCTTTCCTATTTGTATCCCCTTGAACTACTTCAGTTGTCTTAATGCTTTAGCAAAGACTTTAAATACTATATTGAATAGATATGGAGAGAATTAGCATCCTTGTCTTGTTTCTGATTTTAGTGGAATTGACTTGAGTTTCTCTCCATCTGATATTGGCTATAGGCTTGCTGTAAATTGTCTTTATTATGTTGAGTTTTGTCCCTTGTATCCCTACAATCTCCAGACCTTTCTATCGTGAATTGCTGATAGATTTTGTCAAAGGCCTTTTCTGCACCTAATGTGATGATAATGTGTTATCTTTCTTTCAGTTTGTTTATATGGTGGATTACATTACTGATTTTCATAGACCGAACCATCCTTGCATCTCTGGGATGAAACTTTCTTGATCATATTGGGTGATCTTTTTGATGTGTCCTTGGTTTGCAAGTATTTGAGTAGGTTGCATGTAAGTTCATAAGGGAAATTGGTCTGTAATTCTCTTTCTTTGTTGAATCTTTGTACAGTTTGGGTATCAGGGTAACTGTGGCCTTATAAAATAAATTTGGCAATGTTCCTTCTGTTTCTATTTTGTGGGACAGTTTGAGGAGTATTGGTGTTAGATCTTCTTTGAAAGTCTAGTAGAATTCTGTGCTAAACCCATCTGACACTGAGTTTTAATGACTGCTTCTATTTCATTAGGGATTATAGGTCTATTTAAATTGTTTATCTAGTCTTGATTTAACTTTGATATATTGTACCTATTGAGAAAAAGTCCTTTAGACTTCTCAGTTTGGTGGAGTACAGGTTTTTAAAGCATGTCTTTGTGATTCTATGGATTTCCTTAGTGTCTTTGTCATATTCCCCCTTCATTTTTCACTAAATTAATCTGGATATTATATCTTTGTCTTTTATTTAGTTTAGATAAGGATTT
The DNA here is from genome assembly GCF_903995425.1 of Onychomys torridus. NCBI lineage: Eukaryota > Metazoa > Chordata > Mammalia > Rodentia > Cricetidae > Onychomys > Onychomys torridus. The sequence continues at coordinate 28,049,739 of NC_050460.1, read as the reverse complement.
GTCTATCTTGTTGATTTTTCTCAAAGAACAAACTCTGTGTTTCATTGATTCTTTGTATTGTTCTTTGTTTCTATTTTATTGATTTAAGCTCTCAATTTGATTATTTCTTGCCATCTTCTTCTATTGGGTGTAATTACTTCTTTTTGTTCTAGAGATTTCAGGTGTGTTTTTAAGTTGCTAGTATGAGATCTCTCCAATTATTTTATATAGGCACTTAGTGCTATGAACTTTCCTCTTATCACTGCTTTCTTTGCATCCTATAAGTTTGGGTATGCTGTATATTCATTTTTGTTGAAATCTAGAAAGTCTTTTATTTCTATCTTGACTCATTTTTCATTCAGTGGAGAGTTGTCCAGTTTCCATGAGTTTGTAGGCTGTCTGTTGTTTCTGTTGTTGTTGAAATCTAGCTTTAATCTGATAGGATGCAGGGAGTTATTTCGATTTTCTTGTATCTGTTGAGACTTGCTTCGTGTCTGAGTATATGGTCAGGTTTTGGAGCAAGCCAATGAAGTACTGAGAAGAAGGTATAATCTTTTGTGTTTGGGTGAAACATTCTGTAAATATCTGTCAGGTTTATTTGGTTTATAGTGTCTGTTAGCTCCAGTATTTCTCTGTTTAGTTTTTGTATAGATGACATGTCCATTAGTAACAGTCTGGTACTGAAGTCTCCCACTATTGGTGTGTGAGGGTCAATATGTGATTTAAGCTATAGTAGAGTTTCTTTTACAAACTTGGGTGCTCTTGTGTTTGCTTTGTTAAGAATTGAAATGTCATCTGGGTGGATTTTTCCTTTGATGAGCATGTAGTGTCCTTCCCTATCTCTTTTGACTAGTTTTGGTTTGAAGTCTATTTTGTTAGACATTAAATGGCTACACCAGTTTGTTTCTTATGTCCACTGCTTGGAATATCTTTTTGAACCTTTTACTTTGTGGTAATGTTTATCCTTTATGTTGAGGTCTGTTTCTTGGATGCAGCAGAAGGATGGATCCTGTTTTTCATCTATTCTGTTAATCTGTATTTTTTTATTTGGGAATTGAGACCATTGATATTGAGTATATCAATGAACAATGATAATTGATTACTGTTATTTTGTGGTTGTTATTGTTGCTGGTGGTGGTGGTGTGTGTGAGAGCAATTCCTATCATTTGATTTTTCTGGTGTGAGATTATTTCTTGTGTTCCATGGGTGTAATTAGCCTCCTTAGTTGTAGCTTTCCTTCTCGCACTTTCTGTAGGGCTGTATTTATAGATAGATATTGTTTAAATTTGTTTTTTTTAATCATAGAGTATCTTATTCTCTCAATCTATAATGACTGAAAGTTTTGTAATGTGTAGTAGTCTTGCCTGGCAATTGTGGTTTCTTAGGATCTTCATCACTTCTGCCCAGATCCTTCTGGCTCTTAGAGTTCCCATTGAGAAGTCAGGTATAATCTAATAGGTCTGTCTTCATATGTTAGTTGGTATTTTTCCCTTGTAGATTTTAGTATTTCTTCTTTGTTCTGTATGCTTAGTGTTTTTATTGTTATGTGGCAAATGGAATTTCTCTTCTGGTCCAATCTATTTGGTCTTCTGAATGCTTCTTGTATCTCTATAGGCATTTTATTTAGGAAAATTTTATTTTATGATTTTGTTAAAAATATTTTCTGGACCTTTGAGCAGTATTTTTCCCACTTACTCTGTACCTTTCATTCTTAGATTTTGTCTTTTCATAGTATCTAAGACTTCCTGCAGGTTTTGTGCCAGGAGTTTTTATATTTAACATTTTCTTTGACCAATGTATCCATTTATTCTGTTGTATCTTCAATGCTTGAGATTTGTAGTTAGAGTTTTCCTGCCTGGCCCACAGTCGCTCAGACCCAACCAAGAAAGCACACAGAAACTTACATTGTTTAGAAACTGTATGGCCGTGGCAGGCTTCTTGTTATCTACCTTTTCTATCTTAAATTAACCCATTTCTGTTAATTCTATACTTTGCCACATGGCTTGTGGCTTACCGGTGTCTTTACATGTTGCTTCTCATGGCGGCGGCTGGCAGTGTCTCTCCAGCCTTCTACTTCCCAGAATTCTCTACTCTCTTGTCCCACCTATACTTCCTGCCTGGCCACTGGCCAATCAGAACTTTATTTACACAGAGCGATATCCACAGCACTTCCCCTTTTCTTTTTAGAGTAGATTCAGTGATCTACCCACTTATCCTATTATTATGGGACTGGCGGGTAAAGATACTTATCTGAGGGTTCAGGACCAGCAGGGCAGGCAGAAAGCTGAAGAATACCCAGTCTCGAGGACATCGTAGGCTGCTTTGCCAGCTCTGGGCAGACCACATGCAGACCTTCCTCCTACAGAGATTTTCTCTTCTATCTCTTGTATTCTGTTGGTGAAGCTTGTCCCTGTAATTCCTGTTCAAATTCCTAAATTTTTTGCTTCCAGAATTCCCTCAGTTTGTATTTTCTTTGTTGATTCTATTTCCAATTTCAGGTCTTGAACAGTTTTACTTATTTCTTTACACTGCTTGTTTGTGTTTTTCTTTAAGGGATTTATTCATTTCTTCTTTAAGGACCTCTATCATCTTCATATAGGTGGTTTTAAGTGTTTTTTTAAAATTTCTTTTAATTATTATTTTTTTTAAATTGTGCTTTAGCTGTGCTGGAATATTGACAGCCTGCTGTGGTAGGATAGCTGGGCTCTAGTGGAGACATATTGCCTTGGCTGGTGTTGTGTTTTTATGCTGGTATCTCAGTATCTGGGCTTGGGATGATTGTAGGTCTAGGTGCTGTGTAGAGAGCTGCTTGCCGCACCCTAGAGATGGAGCTGGCTTCCGCCTTCCACCTTCCTGATGGTGAGCGCTCTCGGTAGTAAACAACTCCATATTGGGCTTGGCTTTAGGATCTGGCTTGCTTCCGTATACCTGGACCTGTCCGCGATGCCCATGTGTCGGTTTAGGGTTGGCTACCCAGAGGCTATTAGGGCTGAGGGAGGGCTCCCCGCGGGGTCAGAAGATTGCTCAAGGTTCCTGAATAAACTGCAGAAAGAAGAGCTCGGTGTTGCGGCTTCCTTGCTGGTCGAGGCGGTTGCGACAGTGCTGGTTTCTGAATTTATCTTTATTATGTGTGTATTTTCTTACTTGGCTTCTGTTTCCTTTCTGGATTTTCAGATGGCTGTGTGTTACTCCTTTTCCTGACCTGTTCACTTAGTGTGTTCACAGGGAATGCCTGCTACTACTGTTGGAGGTTAGGATACTGGGATGAGTTGGAGGGGCAGGCTGTTGTGATCCATTGGAGATGGGGCCAGAGAGGAAAGGGAGACCAAAGTGGGTTTCCAGATATAGAACGGAGATGAGACTGGAGTATTGGATCTCAGGAGCAGAAAAAAATGGGTGGCTCTCCCTTCAGCCTTCTTGTTGCTTTGGGAGGAGCTGCCCTTGGGTTAGCAGGGTATGTGTGTGCTGGAGTTGGGGTCTGGGACAAGGGAACAAGTGGGTAGAAGGAAGTTAGGAGGACATGGTCTGTTGGATCCACAGATGCAGGCAGGGGGAATGAAGTCTTCAACTCAGCTCGTTTTCTGTTGCAGTGCCAGGGACAAGGCTGGGGGATTGAGTCTGGGGGCACAAAGAGAGAGGAGAAGGTAGGTGGGCAGCCTGCCTATTTTCTGGCAGGTGTGGCCTGTGGTTTCTGTGGGATGTATTTTTATTCAATACATGTAAATCTACCTCATTAAAAAAAATCTTAGATACTTTTCCACAAGTCTATTATTTAGTTATCCATTTACCAGTTGAGAACACTCAGGTTATTTCTAATTATTCCACTTCAGATAATATTTTACAACAAACACCTATATTTACTTCAGACTGTACAATATTTATTTTCTTAAGGTAGACTTTTAAAAAGAAAATAGGATTTCACCTTATATTGACAAAGTGTCCTCTTTAAGCCTGTACTGATTATGGGGAAAATATCTGTATAAAAGAATAGAGTCTCTGACTTAGATGGAGACCTAATATTCCAGGTTGCCAGGTCCATTGCCTGGCCAAGGGACCACATCTGGGCAGGTAAGTTCACCATAATCCATGCTAAAGAGATAGACAGTCACTGGGGAGGGGTTTGAGGTCTCAGATGCTCAAGCCAGGCTCAGTGTTTTTCTTTCTCTTCCTGCTGCCTTCAGATCTAGATGTAGAATTCTCAGCTCCTTCTCCAGCACCATGTCTGCCTGCATGCTGCCATGCTTCCCACCATGATGTATGTAATGGACTAAACCTCTGAAACTGTAAGCCAGTCCCAATTAAATGTTTTCCTTTATAAGAAAAAAGAGAGAGAGGTAGAAAAATTATTCTGAGTATCACATTTTTTTTCCTCCCATAATTTCTGCTCCCAAGTGTAGTCCCTGATAGCTAAGCTACCACCATAGTGATTAGTCAGAAAAGTATATTTTCTTTTTCTTTTTTCTGTCTCCTTTTTTTGGGGTGCTAACCAGAACCTGGTATGCCTTTTCCAATACTTTAGCCTTTTTTACTGTTTCTCTCAAGCCTCCCTTCTCCCCATGTCACTGCCTGCTGCCATGTGGATGACCTCTATGTTATTAAGTCAAATGACATGGCTTTTTCCTTTCTCTTTCCTATTTTCCTCTGGGAAGCTACTGAGATTTACAGCTTGCCAGTTCTGGAATGCTTTTCTTTTAAAATATAATAAGATTGTCTTTGAGCTTCCATTTAAGGTCACTCTTAAATTATTTTATCAATGAGACTAAGAATTCCAAGGGACATCTTGATATTCCTGCTATCATCTAGTTGGCCAGGAAGGATCCAAATTCTAGTTGCACTTTGTGTGTGTGTGTGTGTGTGTGTGTGTGTGTGTGTGTGTGTGTGTACTGGGGTGTATAGATACTATTAAACAAGATTCCCAAGTATTTGTTCCAATTTGCATTCCCATGTGTGACATGTAAGAATTCCAGTCCCTCTACAACCTTATCAGCATTTGGTATTGTTACTAAACCTTTCACCACTGTGGTATTTTATGGTTGATCACTTCTATTTTAGTCACATTTGCCTATTGACAAAAGTGGTTAACCACCTTTCTAGATAGCAACTGGCTATTATTAGGTTCTCTTCCTTATGAGGTTACTATTTACATCTTTTGCCCTTAAAAAAATTAAGCTTTCACTATTGTTTTGTAAGGTAGTACTGCTGTTGGTATTGTATATGTATTATATAGATTCTTATTTTTCTTATCTTAATTGTCTCTATAAATTAGCAAATTCTTTTTCATTAAAAAGTTTTAACATTCTTTCACTCATTTCTATATGTGCATGACTGTGTGTACCACAGCATTCATGTGGAGGTCACAGCATTCATGTGGTAGTTACAACCTGTGGAACACTCAGTCCTGTCATTCCACCATGTGGGTCTGTCCTGTGGATAAAACTCAGGTTGTCAGGCTTGATTGCAAGTAACTTTATCTTCTGAGCCATCTTTCTATCCCAAGAAGATCTGTAATTCATGTTGTTTGTTTTTTTTACTCTTTTGGGGGGCCCATCACCCAGCTCCCAAGTAAATCACAAACACAGAGGCTTATTCTTAATTATGAATACCCAGCCTTAGCTTGGCTTATTTCTTGTCAGCTTTCCTTAAGTTATCCTGTCCACCTTTTGCCTTTGGGCTTTTCCTGTTCTCTTACTTCTGTAAATCTTACTCTTACTCCGTGGCTTGCTGTGTACCTGCGTGGCTGGCCCCTGGAGTCCTTCTTCTCTGGCTTCTAGATCTCCCCTTCCCAGATTTCTACTTCTATATAGTCTGTCTGCCAGTCCAGTCTATTTGTCTCTCTTGCCTCACTATTGGCTGTTCATTTCTTTATTAGACCATCAGATATTTTAGACAGGCAAAGTAACACAGCTTCCCAGAGCTAAACAAATGCAACATAAGCAAAAGTAACATAGTTTAAAATAATATTCTACAACAGGCCCATGCCTATGTCTTGGTATGTACATATGCTTTCATGTTTCTCAAGTAAATTACTAGTAATGAAATGGTTAGCTCATTATTTCATTCATGTCTAATGTTTTAGGAAACTGACAAACAGTTTCCATACTGGTTAGCTGTTTCTCAAATGGACAAGAGCACTGACAATAGTTATCAATCCCTCTGGTGTGCAGTTGACAATTTTGAGCATTGAATCTTTTTGTGTAGACAATACAACATAGTACAATATTAGAGGGAACATGTTTTATCTGTACAGAGAAGAAAAGAATAAGATTAGCTTCACTAGCATGTGTCCATTCCCCATGGCCAGTGGGTATCTCCCTGCTGCCAATGCAGAGCAACTCTCCTATCTGCACCTTTCTTGTGTTTCAGTAAAGGGGTGCTATTACCTCTGCAAAGAGGACTGGTAAAGCAGTAGGGCTAGCTAGGTGCCACACAGCTCAGAGGCATGTGATCAAGCGAGCAGGACAGCAGGGAAGGGGTATGAGTTTGTGTCAGGGAAAGACATTTCTGGAGAAGTCAGTTGAGATAGCACAAGGTCCTGGGCTCTCTCTCCTGGTATGGAAACATTCCATTCCTAGCCTCATTTGTATGCAGCCAGGCAGAATTCAGAGACTGTGTGCCTGAGCTTGCCCTTGCTGGCATTATGTTGCCAGTAACGATGTATGAGAATCCCAACTTCTCAGCATCCTCAACTGGAACTTCGTATGGTAAGTACTTTTGAATTTAGACAAATTAATCAACGTGATTTTAATTTGAATCTTCCTAATGATTGATGATGCTGAAGACTCTTTTCATGTGCTTATCCACCATTTGCATATCTTCTTTGACACAGAGTCTATAAAATGTTTCTTCCAGTTTTTATTGGCTTGTTCATTCATGTATTATTTTTAAAGTTGTTTTTCTTTCTTTTTTTGTTTTTTTTTACATAATGTAATTCTTTACTGATTCTTTGGGAATTCCACATCATGCACTCTAATCCCACTCACCTCTCAGTCCCTCCATATCCACCCCTCACCCCTGCAGGATCCCCAAAATTGATGGAAAGCAAAGCAAAACAAACAAACAAATAAAAGCTCCACCTCATTCCTCCTCTTCCTCATCTCTCTAACACCTCTTCATTCATCCTAGTGGCATTGGGAGCTGTGATGTGTCATGCAGTGTATACTTTTGTTCAATCAGCCCCACCTGCAAATGTTCATTGCAATGAGTCATTGGTCTGGTTCAAGGCCTTTGGCCTCTGGCACATCATCATCACTGGACCCTCACAAAAACTCCTCTCAGATTTCCTGCTGTTTCCCTGAGTCACGGGGATACTGTGGCTATGGTTCCAAAAGACCAGTCCCATCACACACTCCAGCAGGTCATAGATGGGCAGCTGTTAGGGTGGGTCAACCCAAGGCCTAGGATGTGGGTCTGGATGGTAGCTGAGCTTTTCAGTCTGGGCCATTGGGTACAGCTCCCTCAGGAGAGTGGCAGAGCCAGCACTCCTAGGTCTGTGCCATAGGGCCAGCTCTTTCACACCCATTGTGAGGGGTGGGGCCATCTCTCTCAATTTCGGGGTACTTATAAATGTTTAAAAACATGTATAAAAGGCTTTGATAGTTGATCTGATGTATTTCTCTGTGTTTTGTTTATTTTCTTCAGAACCTTTACTTTCTTCATGACTTTTAAAAAATTTAAAATTATAAATATTGTAAAGTCTAATTTATCTTTATCCCCTCTATTATCAGTCATGGCTTTGGTGTTGGCTAAGAAATTTTACCCAATCTAAAGCTACAAATTTTTTTCTTGTACAATTTCAATCTTGTATTTTAGTCTATGATCAACTTGTATATGATGTGGTATATGAATAAAAGTAAATTATTTCCTAAATATAGTTATTTAATTTTCTAGATTGACATCAATATTTTCTTCATTACTGAAATTTAACATAAATCTTGAGATAATAAAATGTTAACTTTTCAACTTTATTCTCCCTTTTCAAAGACATTTTTGCTGTTCTCAAAATTCACTATCAATTCTTTGAATTGATTTTGTGGTAGTATTTTTATTTTACTTTGTAAATTTTAACAGTTAGAGAAAACCATGAAAATGTACATATTATTTGGGCACAAGATTACTGTTTTTATTAATATACATGTATTATAACATTTAAATCTGATTAAATATATCTACCCAATAAACAATCATTTATTTATGATAAAAATTTTTTCAAAATTCTTTCTTCCAGTACCCTGAAATAGATCATGCATATTGTTGCTTTTAGTTACTCTCCTAGGCAGCAGTACATGGGAACTTATCGATTCTGTCTGATTATATCTTGATGGTCATAAACCAACCTTTCCCCTTCTCTTCTTATACTCTCAACTTCTCTGAAATCAGTCTTTATTTCATAGATTTTAGAATGTCAGTTTTATCACAAAAAACTTGCTCTGAATCTGACTGATTACACTGGACACATAGAACAATTTAAAAAGAACTGACATGTAAACCAAGTATCCCTGACCCATAAGCATGACAGACCACTCTATTTGTTTATGTAGCTTTTAAGGAATTCTAGCAGAATATTGTCAATTTCAGTATACAAGTCCACATATGTTTGACAGATTTATTCTTAATTATTTTATTTTTTCCTTTTTGCATTTTTGGAGATGAAACCTAGGACTTTAGGATTGCTGCACAAACTATCTACTACTGAGACACACCAAAATTGTTTCATATTTTTAATATTATGGTATGTAATATTGTTTTCTGACTTACTTATTGCTAGGCTGTAGAAATATAAAATTTTATTCTTTTTTCCAGTCTGTATACTTTTCATTTCTTTTTCTTTCCTTATTTCATTGGCTAGATTCTCTAGAACACATTGGACACAGACATAGGGACAGACAGCCTTCCATTGTGCATGGTGTCAGAAGTAAAGTATTTAATCTTTTATTGTTAAGTGTGATGTTATCTATAATTGTCATTGGATCCTATAGAAGATTACTTCCTATTCCTAGGTTTTTTGATGTTTTTTAAAAATTGAGAATAGATGTTGAATCTTTAAATATTTTTTGTGTATATATTAATAAACTCATTTAGTTTTTTTTACATCTTGTTATGGTATTATGGTTAATATTGTTAATTTGGCAGGATCTATAATCACCTAGGAAATAAGTCTTCAGGCATGGCTGTGTGAAGGACTCTCTAGGTTGGGCTACTTTAGGTTCAAAGACCCACAATCATAGTGGCTGGGGTTCTGGACTCCATAAAAGGACAAAGTGAGCTTCACAGCAGCATCCCCCTCTCTCTGCTTTATGACTGTGATTATGGTGTGATTAGTGCTCAAGGCCCCTCTGACATGCCTTTCTTGCTCTGTAGCCAGAGCTACAATGTCAAGTTATGGTGAGGAGTGATGCAGTGAGCCAGAAGCTCTGGATTCTATGAAGACTCTTTCATAGTATTATCAGAAAATACACCTTCATCATTACTGTAGTGTCTGAGGATACAGAAAATGATGTAAGTGCCCAGATTGCCCTAAAATTTATATAGAGTGAAAATATCTCTATGAAGCTCCTTATTATAAATAGTCTCTCAAGAAAGTCTAGAAGATAGTGTTATATGTCAAATAGCTTAAAACTATTAGCATTATAGGCCAGAGAAAATATTAATATGGTGATGACCTTTATAATGGCATCCATGGGAGAAAAATTAAGTAGTAGGTCAGGTAAATACTAGAAGAAAAAAGGAAAATAAAAGAAGTAGAAATATAATTATTCTATGGCATTCCTGTTAGGACTGAAAATCTCTCCTTTGCCTTTGAAATTTTATTCTCTAATTACCTAACAAACTATCAAGTTCTCTAGTGATATTTTAATATGTAATTAGTTTTCCCCCATTCCTTTTCTCCATCTCCCTGACTACCTACCTAACCTTGTCTTAGTTGGAGATTCTATTGCTGTGAAAGAACATCATGACCATAAGCAACTTGGGGAGGAAAGGATTTATTTTAGCTTATAGTTCCATACCACTGTGCATTATCTAAGGAAGCTGGTTACTGGCTTGTTCCTCATGGCTTTCTCAGCCTGCTTTCTCATACAACCCAGGACTAGAAGCCCAGGGATGGCATTATACACAATGGGGTAGGCACTCCCCCATCAGTCATCAATCAAGAAAATGGCTTACAGAAATCTGATGGAGGCATTTTCTCAGTAGAAATTAGTCATCTCAGATAACTCTAATGGGTTAAGTCAACAATAAACTAGCCAGGCCATCCCTTGTCTTAGGGATACTGTTACTATGTTGAAACATCATGAGCAAAGAATTGGGGAGGAAAATGTTTATTTGGCTTGCACTTCCACAGCCCTGTTCATCATCAAAGGAAGTCAGGACAGGAACTCATGCAGGAACCTGGAGGCAGGAGCTGATGCAGAGGCCATGGAGGGATGCTGCTTACTGGCTTGCTCCCCATGGCTTGCTTTCTTATAGAACCCAGAACCACCACCCCAGGGATGGCACCACCCACAATGGGCTGGGCCATCCCTCATCAATCACTAATTAAGAAAGTGTATTACAGGCCTGCCTACAGCCAGATTGTATCAGAGGCATTTTCTTGAGGTTCCATCTTCTCAGATGACTCTAGATTATGTCAAGTTGACATAAAACTACTCCACACACCAACCCAGTTCTCCCTTTCACTATCACATCATGTGTTCCCTTACCCTTTACCTCACTTGCATAAAACTTCATTTCCCCCTTGGTGATCCCAATTCTGACTAAATGATACTGACATTCACTCCCACATAAATGCATATAACTAAAGATCAAAAACAAAGATCCCCATATAAAAGACAGATTTGGTATTTGTCTCTATAAGCCTGGATTACCTCACATAACATATTATTTTCCAGTTCCATCCATTTTCCGACAAATGACATGATGTTTTTTATGGGTGAGTAGAATTCAGTTGCGTATATATATGCCATATTTTTACTACCCAATTTAATGTTAAGGGACATATAGGCTGATTCTTTTTCTTAGCTATTGTGAATAGAACAGCACCAAATATGGATGTGCAAGCATCTTTGTGGTAGGATGTCAAGTCCTTTGGGTACCACGCCATGCCAAGGGCTGGTATGGCTGGGTCATATAGTAGTTCTATTTTTAGATTTTTTAAAAGAAACTTCCACACTAATTTGAGTAACAGATACACTAGTTTCTAGCCTCACAGAAAGTGAATAAGAGTTCTCTTTTCTTCACACCCATGCCATTGTTTATTGTCATTTTTTTCCCATCATGATAGCCATTTTGCCTGGAGATGGAACCTCAAGTGGTTTTAATTTTTATTACCCTAATGACCTAATGACTATGTTGAACATTTTGAGACTGTTTATTTGGCACTGATATTTATGCTTTGGGAACTCTGTTCATTTACTTTGTTCAGTCTTTGATTATGTTTTTGTTTTTGTTTTAGTTTTAGTTTCTCAAGTTCCTTGTATAGTCTAGATATCTGTCCTCTGCTAGATGCATGGCTGAAGAAGATACTTTTTCTCCCATTCTGTAGGCCACATCTTCATTTGATGAACTGTTTTCTTTTTTACACAGAATCTTTCTAATGCATGGAATTTGTAGACTGTTGGCCTTATTTCTTGAGTATTTTAGAAACCTAATAAGGCTGAAAGAAGTACAGTGATGTAGGATGGGATAGAAGAAGTAGAAAAAAAATCTAGCAAAGAAAACACTTTTATTCTAATTCTGCATCTGGGAATTCTATAGCCTAGAGAAATAATTCACTTGCCTTTGTAAGCTGTAGATCCTCAAACATCCCAAGGCCATGCATGAAACTTCAGTACCTCTGTTTCAGTTTTAATAGTGCTTCTTTTTAAAATTATTTATTTATTGATTTCAATAACCAGAAAATAAATTAACTTACTCACCATGAATAAAAGAATAAGCTGGCTCTTCCTTGATGCCCTTTCAATCATTCCTTCTAGTCCACCACTATTCCTTTGTATCTACTTGCTGGCCCACAGAACTGCTCTCTAACAGGAATCCACAGTCACCACACTTGGCTGGCACTCAGTAGAGTTACCTGAGTTCTCTGTTCCTTCTTCCATTCCATCTCTGTAGAATACTCTTAGACCTACCACTGCATGCCAGCATGAGCCCCTCCTCCAAACTCACCTCCACAGCCTGGGATTTGGCCTCTTGTCACAGACTGAGGCTCTTCCTGGTTCTTTCCCCACTGCCCCTTTCAATCATCGCTTCAAGCCTATCTCCATTACTTTGTGAGCTCCTGGCAACTTCAGAACTTCTTTCTACCAGGGATCTATAGCCTCTACACTTGGAAAGGACCCAGAAGCACTCATAACCAGGGACTCCACAGACACCACACTTGGTTAGGATCCAGCCATTCTTTCTAGTCTGCTTCCATTTCTTTGTGATTCCTTGCTGACCTGAAGAACTATTCTCTATCAGGGACCCAACAGCTGCCACACTGTGCTAGGACACAGATTGGGGAACCAGCAACCAAAGGAAGTAACAGTCATCTAATAAAGGCAAGGCAAGATATTTACACCAAGAAACTGACTATCACCATAACTCCAGATGCCTGGATCACTGAAAAAAAAAATCACAAACACGAACAACCATGATCATGTGCCTTTTCCAGAAGCCAGCAACCCTATTATAAATAGGCCCTTAAAAAAGCAATTTAAATGAAGGACAAGGCAAGAACTTCAAAATATCAATCATGAATATGTTCAAGGAACTTTTGTTTTGTTTTGTTTTTTGAGACAGGGTTTCTCTGTATAGTTTTGGTGCCTGTCCTGGATCTCACTCTGTAGACCAGGCTGGCCTCGAACTCACAGAGATCTGCCTGGCTCTGCCTCCCGAGTGCTGGGATTAAAGACATGTACTACCACTACCTGGCCAGTGTGTTCAAGGAACTTAAAGAAGATAAGAATAAATGCCTTATGAACACCAAGAAAACATAATCAGTTGGATGAAATAATGAAAATAATTCAAGATATGAATGTAGAATTTAACAAAGAAATAGAATTGCTAGAGAAAAGCCAAATTGAAATAAAAATTGAAATGAAAACTCAAGAAGTCAAACAAAAAACTCAGAGGTCAGTCTCACCAACAGATAAATCTACACAGAAGAGAGAATTCTAGGTCTTGAAGATAAAGTAGAAGAAATAGCTCAAATCTAGGCCCCAAATATCCAGAAAATCTGGGTCACTAAGAGAAGACTAAAGTTATGAGTGATAGGAAGAGAGGACAAAGAAGAAACCCAAATCAAAGGCATAGAAAATATTTTTAGCTAAATCATAGAAGAAAATTTCTCCAACTTAAAGAGATGCCTATCAAGGTAGAAGACGCACACAGAACACCAAATAGATGGGATTAGAAAAGATTTCCCCACAACACAATAATCACACTAAACATACAGAATAAAGAAAGGTTATTAAAGCTACAAGGGAAAAAGACCAAGTCACATACAAAGGAAGGCCCAATGGAATAACACCTGATTACTTGATTAAGACTAAATGCCAGAAAGGCCTGAACAGATGTTCTAAAAGCCACAGATGACAGATCATACTATACCCAGCAAAACTATCAATAGAGAAAAAAATGTTTCGTGATTAAAAACATTTTTAAGGAATTTTTGTCCACCAATCCAGCTCTGTAGAAACACTAGAAGGAAAACTTTAATCCAAAGAGAATGTTGACTACACTCAAGAAGACACAAATAATAAGTAATCCCAGAATAGTTCATCAAAGTGAGGCACAGCATAACAACAAAAATGACAGAAATTAATAAGCCCCGCTCAATAATAACTTCCAATATTAATGATTTCAATTCCTCAATTAAAAGACACAGACTAGCACATTTGGTTAGAAAACAGGATTTGTCTTTCTCTTGCATCCACCTCACCTTTAAGAATAGATATCTACTCAGGGTAAAAGGATAGAAAAAGGTATTCCAATCAAATGTACCCAAGAATCAAGCATGTGTAGCCCTTTTAATATCTGACAAAATAGAATTCAAATAAAACTAATCAGAAAAGATAGGGAAGGATACTACACACTCATCAAAGGAAAAATCTACCAAGAGGAGGCTGAAATTTTAAATATTTGTGGACCAAACACAAGGGCACCTAAGTTCATAAAAGAATGCTACTACATCTAAAATTACATATTGACCATCACACTGTGATAGTGGGTGATTCTAATAACCCACCCTCACCAAAAGATAGGTTATCTAGCTAAGAACAAAACAGAGAAGAAATTCTGCAGTTAAATAACAACATAAATCAAATGGACCTAACAGACAAATACAGAACATTTCACCCCAAACTAAAAGATATATTTTCTTCTCAGAAGCTCATGGAATTTTCTTCAAAATTGACTGCATGTTAGAAAACATAGCAAATCTTAACATATATAGGAAAGTTTAACAAATATAGGAAAGTTTAAATAACACTCCACATCCTATCTGCCCACCATGGATTAAAGCTGATTAATACAACAAATGATAACACATGATGATAAATATGTGGAGAATGGGGAATGCTTATTGATTGCTTGTGAGAGTGCAAACTTACACAACCCCCATGGAAATCAATATAAATATTCCTTAAAAGGATGAAAATTCATCTACCTCAAATCCAGCAATACTATTCCTGGGCATATACCCAAAGGACTTTACATCTTATTACAGAGATACTTGCTCATCTGTGTTCATTGTCGCTTTATTTATAATAGCCAGAAACTGGAAGCATCCTAGATGCACATCAACTGATACATAGATAGTGAAAAATGTGGTAAATTAACACAACAGGCTGTTATTCAGCTGTTAATAAAAATGTAATTATAAAAGTTTTGGCAAAATGGAAGTAATTAGAAATAAACATCCTGAGTGAGGTAATCCAGATTTTAAAAGGCAAATATTGCATGTTTTCTTTTATATGTGGATGTTAGCATTTAAGCTTCAGATATGTTTATTTCAATTAGAGGCTTGATAAAACGTAAGGGACTAGAGTGGGTGAAGAAATCATGCAAGGAAGGGGAAATAAAATACAGTGGTACAAAGGGACCAAAGGATACTAGGATGGGGGGATTAAATGTGGAGAGGGCTGGGAGGGCAAAGGAAAGGCAGAATAAGGAGAGGGACAACTAATACTACAGCCGTTTTGAAAAGTGATATGGAATCCCATTACTGCAGAAGCTTCCTAAAATATATACATGTAAAAAGAGTTTAGAAGGAGCTGCCATATAATGCTAGAGACAATCCTTTAACTATTTATGTGGTAGATATCATATGCTACAACATAAAACACTCAGTACAAAGCATCTTGTTGATTTGTTGGCCAAAGAGGTCCCATGGATATCCTAAACATTATTGACTATTTTCAAGGCTGTTAGTTACCCTCCACAACCTGACAGTGAGGCCATATTGCTAAAGACATTTGCTTACTTATATCATCAAATATGGAGAAATTTAACTGGTGTCCAACTAGATGTTTCAGCCCTACTGTTTAGTGTTCATGATGCTGGAATGTACTTTGTACACTACTGAAGGAGAAAAGTAATCAGCAATCTCATTTAGCTACAAATCCTGCAACTTATAATAACACCCTTTCTCAAAGATATGCTGGGGCAATAGTGGAACAAATGTTATGAGAATAACCAACCACTTTCTGGTTGGATTTAAGGCACACTTCATGATATGGAACCTATTTGACTATGCTAAAGTGTCCAAGAACCTGAAAATAGATAAGTTATGGGTCTTAGAGCAAAACCTACTAGTAGTCTGCTAAAGGAACATAGCAATAAAGACTCCTAAGGACATATTGCTATATCCAAAGACCAGTGCATCATCCAGCCCTCATCAGAGAAGCTTCTTGCTGTAGATGGTAATTACCATAGAGATCCACAATTGGACAATGTACAAGAGAGACTTTGGAGCACTCAGTCCTACATGGAATGTCTTTATCAAACCCCTCTGCTCAAGGCTTGGGAATCTTTGTGGAAGAGGAGGCAGAAATATTCTAAGAACCAGAAGTGGTAGATGACTCCAAGGAAGCAGCATCTTCTAGAAACAATAAGACTGATACGCAAATAAACTCCCAGCCACTGTGACAGCATGCAGAAGACCTTCACAAATACAACCCAAACAATATCACAGCATAGAAAAGAGAAACTGGACTGTAGGTGGACTTTTGTATTGAAACTGTCAGCTCCCCAATAATGACATGGAGGTTTATTATTAATTATGAAAGCTTGGCTAGTAGCTTAGGCTTGTTTCTAACTAGCTCTTATAACTTAAGTTAACCATGTCTTTTAATCTATGTTCTGTCATGTGGTTCATGGCTGTTATCTCTCCTCCTGCATGTCTTGCTTGTTCTGTCTCTGTGTCTCTGCCTTCTTTCTCCCAGCATTCTCTTTGCCCTGAAAATCCTGCCTAGCTATTGGCTCTTCAGTTTTTATTAAACCAATTGGATGACACATCTTCACAATGTATAAAAAGTTTATTCCATAATGCTGGACACAAAGTTTTATCCCTGATCAAGAAGCTATCTGTAATTGAAACCTGCTGGCCAAGAAAAATCAGTTTTCTTCAATAGACTGTCATTCCCGGACAGGCCCCATGCCAAGAGTATTTGACCAACATAAAACTGACCCCATGTGTTTTGTGTGATTTTTGCTTTGTTTTGGTATTTTTGTTTTATTATTTTTGTTTGTTTTGATTTTTTTTGAGAAAGTGAGAGACAAAGAATATGAAGTTGGGTAGGTAGAGAATTGGGTAGAATCTGGAAAGATCTGAGGAAAAGGAAAGAATATGGTCAAAATATGTTGCATGAAAATGAAAATAATTTATAAATAAAAATAAAGAACTATGATAGACTTGAAGATAGACCAAAATTAGCTTTGTAATCTCTTTCATGACTACACTCCATTTTCCTCATCACCTAATATTACCTTCCCTTTCTAAATTTTAGACTAAAGATCCATATATGCAGGGCAATGTGCACATATTTTTTTGAGTTTGTGTTTCCTCACTTCATATTATACTTTTCAAGCATATCTGTTTTCCTGAAAATTTCGTGATTTATTTTTTTTCTGTACAGCTAAATAATATTCCATTTTATGTATGTACCACACTGTCATTATTTATTCATCTGTTGATGGACATCCAGGTTTGTTCCATTTCCTTGCTTAAAAAACAGAGCAATAATAAACATAGATGTACAAGTATCTGTGGTGGGAGAAGGCGTTCTTTGGGTATATGCTCAGGGGTACTAGTGCAGGTCATACAGTGCAGAGAGTGTCCAGCCTCTTCTGTAGGTCAGAGAGACTGGGAATGAGATGCAGAGTCAGTGAGAAAAACACAGACTTTTTTTCTGAGGGGTAAAAGCTTCTCCTTCATTTTATTCTTCTTTCTGTTGCTTGTTCTACTCTATTCTTTTTCTGTTCTGTTTTTCTACCCTGATGTTTCCTCTTTCTCTTTCCTGTTAACTTCCTTCTCTACTACTTCCTGATGACTTCCTTCTACCTTACTTTAATTTCTCTCTTAAGCTTATACACCCCAGTAGAATCTCTGAAACAATATAAAAATTATAATGTGGATACATTTTATTTTTTTAAGTGAATTATTGCAATGCATACATATAAAAAACAACATGTCTTCGATATCCCTTACATGATTAAACATTTATGTTCCACAGGTGGAAAACAAATTATCCCCCAGAACCCACATACTTTCATGTCCAAGCAACTTGTTATGGATGAACAGAGTGTCAGCAAACAAGATATTTTTCTTAGCCAGTTCTTTTACTGGCAGGCTGCATTTTGCAGTTACAAAAAAAGGACCAATCATTTTATTATTTATCTCAAAAGGTAATAAAAGATTCACAAATCTAAACTTTTGTATATGAAAAACAACCAGCTAGCTCCATTTTAAACCCTCAGGGTGCATACCCACTCATCAAGTTTTTTACATCAGGAAGATGTACAAGGAATTAATCGTCACCTTGTAAGAAAGGCACTTCAGCCAACAATAGCCAGGCAGCATCTTTCCTGTTCCCTGACCTCAATGAGTCTCTTGTTCAACTATTAAAAGTTTATCTTTCTAAACTTTAAATTGTTCTCCAAGATTTTCTACCTTAAAGCCATTAACAAAAACACATTAACCTAATCTTACTAATGAATCTACATGTCTAAATTCTTTCTAAAGGTGGTGGTTGAATCATCAATCTGCTCTAGCATCAATGCTTGGAAAAAGTCAATCGCTATTATTGTAAATACCTGTAGCACTGCCCAGTGAGGGGCTTGAGACCCCTGAGAGTTTTCATACAACCCTTGGATTATGAGGGATGTGGTGGTCGTGAAGGCAACAATCAGAGCTGTGCTCAATAACAGCATGATGTCTGCTCAGGGCATATAGTCCTCAGAGCTTTGATCTCCAAGGCTCACTCAGGTGTGGCTTTGCCAACTGTCCAGCCATGTTCCATGAGTTCCAGTGCTGCCCGCTGACCCTCTCATATGGCCCCACAACAATATAGTAGTTCTAATTTTAATTTTTTAAGGAAACTCTGAACTGATTTCCATAATGGCTGTATTAACTGGCACTCCCAGTATCAGTGAATAAAAGTTTCTCTCTCCACACCCTTTCCAACATTTATTATCAGATATATTGATGGTAGCCATATTGACTGTGATGAAGTAGTATCTCAAAGTAGTTTTAATATGCATTTCTTGTTAATCTCGCTTCTTTTTAAAATGTGTATTTTATTAATTCTGCAAATGTCATGCATTCATACAATATATTTTGATTATATTCACTCTTCACTCCTCCTAACTTCTCACAGATCCACTCCATCCCCATCTTCTCCCAATTTCACAACCTCCACTTATTTTTACAATCCACTACAAATTTGTGCTGCCCTTATACACATAGATGTTGGGCATTCTCTAGAATATGGGCTGACATATTCTTGCATGGCTTGGGTCCTAGAACCCTGA
The DNA here is from genome assembly GCF_903995425.1 of Onychomys torridus. Taxonomy (NCBI): domain Eukaryota; kingdom Metazoa; phylum Chordata; class Mammalia; order Rodentia; family Cricetidae; genus Onychomys; species Onychomys torridus. The sequence goes on along the minus strand of NC_050460.1, from coordinate 28,030,755 downwards.
CTAGGGATGATGAGGGAATGAAGAAAGGACAGACAAACAGACATAGGCACAGAAAAACTGGGATCAGGTTGTCTGGGCTCTCAGATAGAGAGACTACAATAACCCAGAAGCTTAGTGTGTTTATTATATATAGGTAAACAAGGAGTCTGGGTTTATAGTACACAGACAAACAAGGAGGCGGGTTTAGCTAATCTCTGTAGGAACAATTTTTGTAGGAGAACAGTATTCAAACTATGATATACATTCTTTGCACTTGCTGTCAACATTTTCACTCACATCAGAGGAAGGCTTTGTCATCTCTCTGAACCTCAGCTGGAAAAGTCTTTGCTATTCCCGTGAGTGTAAAGCATTGGCATCTTTGACATGGTCGTGCCTGTATCAGACAATACACATTCACTCAGGACTTCATTTTCTCCCTGCAGTGGACAATCTATAAGTAGAGACACCCTTAAAGAACACTGACTCTCCATCCACCAGAAGCCACAAACTGTCCAGGTTCCTTGGCTAAGAGTGGACACTCATGAGTCCTCCTCCCCTTGATGCTGGAACCTCAACTTGTTTAACCATGTGGCAAGACTTGTGCACTCAGTCACAGCTGGAATGAGTTCATGAGTACAGAGGTTGGGTCATGTCCAGAGATATTGCTTTGCTCTGGTCCTCCCTGACCTCTGGCTTTTACAGTGTTTCTGCACCCTCTTCTGAGATAGTCCCTGACCTTTGTGGGGAGGGGAAGGGTATGATATAAATGTCTTATTTGTAGATGAACACTCCACAGACACTTATTTTATTTTCTGTACTTTGGCCAGGAAGAATGCTTCACCAAGGAATATAGGATGAAGATGCCATATCTTCCTAGGGTATAGGACTATCAATTTAAATCTTAAAATATGTATAATAAGCTATAGGTAATAACACATAATTTATCTTTTAAAAATACAAGTCATGGAAGTTCAAAGAAATCCAATTCCTATTGGTTGTTTTAACTCCAAAATAATCGAGATGCATAGTCTGTTTTGGTAGCAATTTTCAAAATTTATTGTGCTGTGTCTTACTGCTGATGACCCAGGGAAGCAATGAAGTGCTTTGTGTCATAATTTGCAAGTTACTGTTGTATACAATATTGAGAATCAATAAAGCTCTTTTAGCTTTTGAAATACACCAAGCATGGTGCTTAGTAGTACCCTCACTTACACTTCAAATTTATGAGACTCCTGCAAAGTGGTCAAGATTATATTGAATTCTTTACAGGTCACTGGCACCTTAAATGGATAAAGTAGTTGCCTATATTGTCACAGGCAGAACATGGATCTACAAGTCTATTTGTCTTTACTCATTTGTGTTTAATTCCTAACATTATTTACATAGAGTTTTCTTCAAAGGGGGTTCCTTATATAACTCACAGGGGTGGGAGCCTTGGTTGCAGATGCAGACAACACCTTATTTAGCTCAAGGATGGTTGAATTCTTCACTCCAAAACAGTTTAAAATAGAAAGTTTCTATTCTTGTTGGATTTTTCATTTTTTCATCTCCCTGGAGAGAACCCATAATTGCTTCAGCATACACTTCTCAGCCCCTCCCTGACTGGCCTGGTTGTTCTCAGGAAGCTCTCATACCTACATGTACATCTGCTCAACCATCTGCAGTGCAAAATTCTGTCAATCATTCTTACCTCAGGGAAGCTATGAAATTTCAGCTTTGGAAATTACTGTCCTATAGGAGGATGAAGTAAGAGGCAACTGATAAAAGTACTCTAACAGTGTGTCTTAGTTTAGATGAATTCCTTGGTATATGGATTATAGATACAGGATTTTAAAATACGTGAATAATCTCCCAAGTAGTTCATGTTATGACTACTGGATTATATGGCCATGAATTTTCCTTCCTATCACAAAATGTGTTATCAATTCTGATCATGAAGGCATCTCAGAGAAAATGAACTCACAGTGTCAAGGGGTCTAATGTGCAAGTGCACAGTTGGTCACTGTGAATTTTCTACTTTGGGTGGTGTTTGTGGTGGGAACTGGTAGTGGTAGAAAGAAGCCTGAAGAGTCATAATCCTGGTGGTAATTTGGCAGTATCTTAGAAAAGCCACTGGGTCAATGAGGTGGTAAGTCTATTATGTAGATATTGATTCTTTTACCAATCCTGAGGAGTATACTCACACTAAGTAGCTTTATCTGCCTTATGCATGCAATTACCTGATGGAGTGAAAAATCCTGTCAGTCATTTGTGCCTCAGGAAATCTATTACATTTTAGCTTTGGAAAATTACTGTCCATTAGAAGGACTAACTAAGATGCAGCTGGTAAAAGTACTTTAGTGTTGTGTCTTACTTTAGAGGAATTCTTGGAAATATGGGTCTTTTCATATCTACCAAATTCCAAATATCAAGTTTGCCCAGATATTGAAGGGCAGCATCCATAGAGCTATTATATTGTAGCTCTTGCCAGTAACTCTCAGAGCCCCTGGGAGTGGCTGAAGTCAGGGCTACTTTTTATTACAGGTTTGCAGTTTTGGCTCATTTGGGTGTATTTTTATTATTTCCTGCTACCTTTGTTGACAGATTGTGGTGACATAAATAGAAACCACTTTCATTGACATGATGTGACCTTCCTTCTCAAGCCTGGCTCTTTTCCCAGTGTCAATGGATGGGGCTGTCATCTGCTTGGTGGCTTATGCCAGAAGCCTCAAAGCTATTTTAATACCTCCCATTCTCCCTGGCTATATACAATCCATCACCCAATCCTATTTAGCTCTGAAGTAGTCACTCACATGGCCTTGCTTGTATCCTCTTGCTGCCTCTTCCAATCAATACTCTCCATATCGTATCTAGAGTGATATTCTCAAGAGTTACCTGTTCACATGTGAATTAATCTCACAAATATGTCCAGTGCCTATGATGGATGTGGAAGGCAGATAGCAGACAGACACAATCTCTCTTAATGAAAATGGGAAACACTGTGGCTAGTCTCCTCCTCTAATTTTCTTCCACTTCATGTTAAAACACTGGTAGATTATAGATGCTTGTTGGTTAAAACCTTTTCAATGCTTTCCAAAATCTAACCCTATAGTTTCACTTCATGTCATCTTTCACTTCTAACTGCTTTGGCTTTATGTCCTTTAGGTTTTCCATCTGGTCTGCCACATCAGGCCCTTTGTCTGTGTTGTGATGTTAATTGGGTATAGTTTCAGACTCTGCCCCTCTTTATCATCAGGGATACAGTTGGCTCTTATGACATTTCATGGTCAGAAATGTGGTCATGGTGGGTCATAGTTTTTTTTTTTTTTTTTAACCAACTCATATGGAAGGTACTGCATCTCTCCACCCTTGCTAGATGGAAGGATGAGTAGATCATCTTCTCTGAAGTGAAGCCTTGAAGAGGCTATGGACTTAGAATCAAAGTGGCTGACTACCTCCCAAGGAAACACAGACATCACATGATCTTTCATACTTCAGGTCCAAGTCCTGATCTTCTCTTAATGGTGTCCCTAGAATGTCACAGAAGAGGACCACTGCTTTCTCCTGACCTGTTATGGTGACTTCACAGCAATCCAGATAAGCCAAACTTATCTCAGCACCTCAGTACACAGGGTCTAGCCTCCTTGGGATCTTTTTTTTTTTTTTTTTTTTTTTGTCCTAATAGAGAATGTCATTCTTCTTACTGCCCTCAATTCCTTTTTATTCACTCTCTGTGATTCAAAGGTTTTGTAGAATATTGTTCCTTAGTTTTTTAAAAAAATGTTTTCTTTTTTAATTCAAGCAGATAGTATGGACTATTAAATCATATCTAGGGAAGGTATGTCTAAAAGTTTTTTGTATCAATTTTGAGAAATGCAAACCTACAGAATTGACCAGAATTTTAAAACAGATGAAGGCTGTGCAGTTTCTTCCTGCACTAGATACCCAAGATCAGGACTCAAGTCTCCCCAGTACATTAAAGAACATGCCCCTTGGAGTATCAGATGTGATGGTCTCCCAGAGCACACTGGGATCTGTGTCTGAACCTTCTAGGTTTTTGAGTGGCACTAAAGAAGCAGGAGGACAATGACAGTATTGCATGGGTAGGCGAAGGGTGATGTAGACGTGACCTCTGTTGAAGGATGACAATCAGTGGCAAACAAAGCGTCATTAGTGTTGGTGACAGAGTTGTCACAATGCTAGAGAATGTATGCATGGGGGAAGCACCAACAACTAGTCTGTTTACAATTGAAATTCAGTTTGTAGGCGAAACTAAGGTGGATGTTAGAAAAGTATGTGTATACCACAGTGGAGTGGAGGACAGTGGTTAAGCTTAGGCTAGAACTCACTTTGCTATTTACTGGCTGTGAGACTTGGATACCATAGGGAATAATAGTAGCTAATGTCTTACAGATGAAACAGGGCAGCAGTAGTATTCCTTTCATATATTTGTTGTGAGAATCAAAATCTCTTTAGTGCACACCAATTCAGGAACCATCCCTCCTGACTTCATTGTCCATGGGCAAGTAGCCATGGACAATGAAGGGAATTTTAGGAAAAAACTGATGCCTGGGTCTGGGTAATGTAGGAAAAGCACAAATATAACCTTGCAGTTTGGTTGTTGATTACTAGAGACTCTGATGTGTTAGGAGATCAGTTCAACTGTGTTCTGCATTTGAGCTCAAAGCGAGTGTAGCTTAGTTCATGACTTAGAAACAGTTGGCTTTCTGTTTGGATTCAGAGCATCTCAAACATTTAAAGTGTACGTGAACTACCTGGCAGGCTTGGCTCTGTATTAGTGACAAGTTCCCAGGTCAAGGACTGCATTGGGGTAGCCAGGGCCCAAATTCTGACAGGAGAAACATGCCAGTGGTGATGCTGAGAAGGGCTGAGACAGGTTACCAGGGCAACCAATTGTTTTTCCCTAGAGAATTTACACATCAGACCTTTAATGGTCTGACAGGTATTTTTCACATGCAGTTTTCTCTGGAGGCTGTCCTGATTAAATGACCTGTGGCAGTTTGCTACCCTGTCATTCCGTGATTAGATTTCAAACCACTGTGTGAGGTGATATTCAGTTCCATGAACTTTCACATGTCTGCATGGTGCACAGCATTCTCTTAGGTTGTTGCATAAATTTTGAGGCAACACAGATTTCTATTTCTCTATTTTTCATCTATCTATCTATCTATCTATCTATCTATCTATCGATGCTATGAGTTCACTGTTATTTTAACTGGCTCAGTGGTGGTCACAATACTGTGATGTTTTTCTTTGTGATTTTATTTGACAAAAATTGTCATTAAAATTTTACTCCATGCCGCTAAATAAAATATCATTTTAGATGTAAAATACCAAGACATGTAAAATATACATACAATATCTATTTTTTTAGTATTGTTATCTACACAGAGGTAAGATATCCAAAGAGCAGAAGAGTATTGCTAGAAGTGTAGGATGGGATATGAGGAAAAATACTAAAGAATAAATCCTTTTCTCTCTTGGGAGTTTCAATTCATGTTGGAGAGCCTATTTACATGTATGAAGCCTCTGGTAAACAATTTAAGATAATACAATATTGCTCAGCTGTTCTCTTTTGTTTTTTTTTTTGTTTTGTTTTGTTTTGTTTTGTTTTGTTGTTTGTTTTTTCAAGACAGGGTTTCTTTGTGTAACTCTGGCTGTTCTGAAACTTGTTTACTAGATCAGGCTGGCCTCAAACCCACAGGGATCCACCTGCTTCTGCCTCCTGGGTGCTGGGATTAAAGTAAATGTGTGTATCACCATGCTTGGCTGTTATTGTTCTTTTTTTTTTTAATCTTTGATTTTGTTTTATGTTTTAATTTTTTTCTATAACTTTTTGTCTCCCTTCCCTTTCCTCCCTCTTTCCATCTACCCCTCCCCTCTCTCCTTTAAATTCATGGCCTCTTTTTGTCCCTATTTACTATTGGCATGCATATGTATTTGCATATACACATATATTCCTAACTATAACCTGTAGAGTCCATATAGTATTACTCGTATGTATGTTTTTAGGCTGACTGTCACTGGGTAGCTAGTTGGTGTGTTCTTCTCAGGGGAAGACCACCTCTCTTGCTCTCAGCTTTCCTCAGTTGCGTGTGTGTGTGTGTGTGTGTGTGTGTGTGTGTGTGTGTGTGTGTGTAGGGGTGTAGGGGTGAGGTTTCATGGGCTTTTCTCTGTCCTGTTTAGCATGTAAACTTGTTGTTATCCTAAGGAACATCTAAGTTGGGTGGGTAGAGAGGCGGGGAGGATCTGAGAGGAGTTGGGAAAGGGGAAAGAATATGATCAAAATGCATTGTATATTAAAAAGGGAAAAAACCAACTAGTTAAAAAGACTGCCACCCATTGGGAAAGTTGTTTGCTATAAATTTTGAAACATAGGTACTTGGGGAGATGATTCAGAAGGTAAATACTTATCACACAATTATGAGAACCTGACTCGAGATCAGAACCCATATAAAACCAGACTCAGTAGAGGGTCTGTAATCCCTGCATTCCAACAGCAAGATGGGAAGTGGAAACAGGAGACCCCCAGAAACTCACAGGCCCTTGAACATGTAGAGAACAAGGGGCTCTATCTCAAACAAAGCCGACGGCAAGAACCAGTCTCTGAGGTTGTCCTCTGACCGCCACACGTGTGTCATGGCATACATCATACTAACAGATACAGGACATACAGAGAAGGAGGGAGAAGAAGGAGAAAGGAGCCAGAGTAAATTAGAAATTATTTTTTAATGCATCTAACAAGCTGGAATTCATTAAACTATGATCAAGAAAAAATGAAAAAGAAAAAAAAAAACTAAATATTTAAATATGCAGGTGAGAGAGCCAGGCCAAACAGTGAAGAGCTTGGTGTGATGCTCATGGGTTTGGACTTCGTCCTGGGTGCTGTTGATTCTTTTATGACATGACACTACTTGCAAGTCAGAAAGATCGCTGTCAGTGTCTGAAGCAGAGAACTAGGTTAATGTGCTATTGATGGTCCTCAGACAAGAAAGTGCACAATTCTGAACCAAAGCTTTGAAAGTAAAAGCGTGGGAGGAAAAATTAGTGAGTGTGGAGGGAGAGCTCAGGGCTCCCATGTCAAACAGACCTATGTTCAAAGGCTTTTCATGCTAGAATTTGCCCGTAGATGAATTTCATGCCTTGGGCCACCTTACTGAAACTCTTTGAAACTATGTCCTAATATTTAAAATGACCATAATAATTACCACACTATTCCTAGAACAGAAATTCATGACATAATGTATGAAAAATCCCCAACACAGTATCAACCATACAGGATGTAGTGAGTAAATTTTATCTATTTTTATGAAAAGAAAGATCCACATTAGGGTTCACTGAGGACAGCTGGACACAGATAAAACAGAGGAAATGGATAACTGTAATCCAGTGTTTCAGAGCTGAGGGTGAACTTCAGTCACCTGAGATTGGGTGATGACTAGAGGTAGATTTGGCATCACAAATGGAGGACTAAGTAGTATTACTGGCATCCAGTGGGCAGGGGCCAGGAATATTGTTCAATACTCAGTCATGCATAGGGCAGTCTCACTAGGAAAAGTATCTGGCATGAACTGTCCATGGCGCCAAGGGTCAGACAAAGTGCACTAAGTGTTCTTTCATGGATGATGTAGAATCCAGGCACAGAAATAAGTTAACAAGAAACAAGGAAACAGTGGGGTTGAATTTCAATGAGGTGGTAAAGACTAGATGGCGAAATGGAGCTCATGAGTAGATGTTTCGGGTGGAGAGGGAAGGGAAGGAGGATAGAAAGAGAGATAGAAAGAAGGTGGGGGCTAAGGGAGCCAAGAGTGGAGGTCCTGTAGGTGAGAAGACATTGGTGTTAAGAGTTTCAGTGGGGAACTGTTCTTGGTGCTGGCCCCTAAGACACACAGCCCTGGGAAGTTAGGGTGGCTGTAATTGAAGGCTTATCATCTTTAACAACCAAGTTTTCCTTGGGGTCCAGAAAGGGACAGTAATCCTCCTGCCTCCTATTTTTCTCTACACAGTGGGAAAGCCTCTGTGTGCAGTCCACTGTCCCATTACCTTAAACAGAGGAACAACTGCTAAGCTAACTAGAAGGCAAGCCTTTCAGTGTGCTATGATTTAATCAGGGAACAGAACCATAAACCAGGCCATTATCCACTTCCTGTATCAGTGGGAACGAATCTTCAGAGTTGTGTGCCTGGCCAGTGAGGTCAGGTGCCCTCTGGAATTAGGCCCAGGCTAAAGCATCTTTACTCTGATGGTTCCTTTTCTTATGTTTTGTCCTACATTTGCCTTCAAACTTGATTCTCAGTAAATCTTCACCTAATGGTAGACATCTGGGGATTTCACACTTGTGCATCCATTCCTAAAGCCTCTCACTTTTCATCCTGATTCTCAGAAGAAGGAGTGTCTCCTTTTACTGTCTCAAATTCTTATAAAAGCATGGCAGGTAGGAATTCTTATATTCATTCCTAATTACACTGTGGGGTAGCTACCCACTAACCCCACAGTTCCCCAGAGTTTTCTTGAGCGAGAGCAGCAGGGAATATTAGATAGAAGGATTTATAGTGTGGAGATAAACAGAAAATACAGGATAGCCTCGAGAGGGCCTGGAACCTATTCCAACAGGCCTTGACTGTCTCTGCCCCAGGGTATTTATAGGGATGCCAAGGGGTGGAGCAAAAGACCTCCTCCCCCAGCACAGCCAAATGCAAACCATCTCAGACACCTGCACTCAGGCCCATGGTCCTAATCATCCTCTGTGCAGACCTGCTGGGTAAAGCCACAAGGAACCTGAAAATGGCTCCCACATCACACACCACACCTCTAGCCATCGATTCCTGTCATAGTTGTTGCCTTACTTTCCTAGTTGTCTTGCTGTGTATATGTGTCTAACAGCTATAGAGAATCTTGTATAGACTTCAGACAATTTCTGTCACCTGAAGAATAATTTCTTGGCCAGGTGCCTGATGTATTATTAGGAATTAGTCTGATTTTTAAATCAGAGAAAAGAGAAGGGGGAGAAAAGAAGGAATAGACATAGATGGTATATTAGGTGGTATATTAGACATAGGTGGTATATTAGGTGGTATACGGTATACTACTTACTCTTTTAAGTATCTGTCAAATACTTTCTTTCAATTTTTTTTAACAATATAGACATTCTAATCCTATAAGAGCCATGCAAACAATTCTGTTTAATGTCAAGAATAAGGGCTATGCTTTAAGGATTTCATTCACAGTAAAGTGCTGTTACATTTCAAAGATGTATTAGTTGCTTTCCATTTATAGAAATCATAGCAGCGAACACTTTTAAACAGTGAAATGAGTTGTTGAGATTTCAGCGAATTGCAAATCTGGGTAAAAGGCCTGACTATTTCCCTCACCCAATAAAAAAACCTATGTCTGTATTCACTTGAGAATTTAAAGGAAAGAAAAAGAGTTTTGGAGAAAACCTATTGAGCTTTTGCTTACTCATGTAAGAAAAAAATTTGCACAAGGCACAAGTTGTTTGGCCATTATGAAGGGACAAAACCTCCACAGAATTTTGAAACATATCCAGTAGTGATTACTGATTCATAATTGCAAATTCAAATAAAAACTCCAAGAAAACTGAATGATACTCTGACAATATTTCTATGTGTAGTGTACAAAAAAATAGCACTTCCCTTAGCTGGGAGAGCTTTTATTTTACATAAGCTTCTGGCCTTAGTATAGGGACTTACTGTTAACCCAATTTTTCCAACTGGATTATTGCTTCTTTAAAACTAAAAAAAAAAAAAAATAGACATCTCTCTGTTCACTCAGAATGATGTCTACAGTAAACTGATCTAACTAGAGCTCAGTACCAAAGCCAAGATGCTTACTGTGGTCCCTGGAAGTCTCACTTAGGCAAGGTCAGAGAGTGGTAAGGGTGGCCATTGGTGCTGATATCACCAGACCGACTGTGCTCATGTGTAGTGGAAAGAGCATGAGATTGGAGAAGCTCCTCATGAGAAAATCCAGGAGAAAGTTGTGATCTTCATTGTTTGCCAGCTTTGGCTCACATTTCCCCCAACACAATACTTTTATTGATTATTTGGGAATTTTTATAATGTACCCTGATCATACACACTTCTCTGTCCTCCCAGGTCCACACATTACCCTTGTAACATCCTCTCCCCACCACCAAAAAAAAAAAAAAAAAAAAAAAAGGAGAAAAAAATACCAAGTCCAATTTGTGTTGCCCACACATTCACTGGAGCATGGTCAAACTCCCAGTGGCCAGCCCCTTAAAGAAAATTGAGTCCTTCTCATTCCCATCCCTGCCAGAAGCCATCAACTGTGGAGAGATACAGCATCCCTATCACAGTCTTTACGAGTTCTCTTCAATGGCTCCCTGTCTAGACTGTTCTTTTTTTTGGGGGGGGGGAGGAGTGAGGGTTCAGGACAAGAGGGTGTCACAGAAGCTTTCCATGTATCTCACTGCAGTCATCAACACCACTGCCAAAGAAGCTTCTTTGCTCTTTACAGTCAGCAGCAGCATGGATCATGGACATCACATGGCCTCCAGCATCAGCACAGACCATAGTCCTCTGCAGTACAGACCATGGACATCAACACGCCCTCAGCATAAATCATAGACACCATCATAACCCTCAGTGGCAGCACAGGTCACAGACATCAACATGGCCTCAGGTGGCAGCACGGGCTGTTCACATCAGCCTGAGTGGTACACATTTTAAAAGGGGAAGTTGAGGGCAGGCTGTTGGAAGACCTTCATGCATCTGAAACTATCTGAATGTTTTTCTTATCTGCTGGTCACAGGGACTTCATCCCAGAAAGGCATTCCCCCAACGATGATGAAGCAATGTTCTCACCAGTAAGATAACATTCTTGGATGCCTGGGAGTCATGGAAGAACTGGTAGATTGGGGCTAGTGAAAGCGCTGAGGGTCTCCTACTTTAACCCCTTGCAGATAGAAAGGCTTTTGAATGAGTCTCGACTGAACATAAAAGAGTGATGAGTTTGAGTTCAGGACAAACTGACCTAGTACTGCCACTCCAAAAGCATCATCTTCATGGCCTACCGTCTCCTGGGCTTTCCAGATAAACCTTGGGCTAAGCCAGAAGACCCTTCACTACTGGAAAAACAAACCAAGATTATATAGATCAATGCAAAGCACAGGAGAGCCTCAGACAATGCTCTCATTCAGCTCCATACCCAGAGCAATGTATGCTGATCTCTGAATCTGTGGCACTGGCATGCACAGGTGAGCAGGTCTTTGACTTAAGTTGAATGATGAGGTGATGGCTGCCCTTCTCAAATTCAACTAAAACTGGAGAGTCTGTGTCCTGCCTGAGATGGTGAACATGGAGGAACATTCCTACAATGTGGAATATTGAAGCCCCATCTCCTGATGAGACTGTCTGGTGTGCAGCTCATTCCTCCTGAGTTTTATTTTAGCCAACCCTGTCTGACATCATGTGGTACTGCCCTTGATGTAGGCTAGAATCTAGACAGTGTTGTGTCTAAATCTTCAATGATACTCAGAGAAGCAAAGGACAATTTCTTTTACTAATTTGATCTGACTAAATGTTTGTCAAACACCATGAACTCTGGTAACACTGAGAATACAAAGATAAGACAACCAAAATAGTAATATTAAATGAAAAAAACAGACTAAAAATGCATTGTCTGATTTGAGCATCAGCTAGATGTAGTCAGAACAGGTGCGGCATACTTCAGAGGCCACATGTTTATTCTAGAAAGTCTTATGTATGTTTGCCAAAGGCTTTGTCACTGTTTTTCTACAAAATGGAAGTTTCTAATGAATCTGATGTTCAGGGCAAGATTTTCAGTAGCGCTGCAGTGTGAAGAGAGTGGCAGAATGAGGATGCTCACTCACATGTGTTCATGGTGAATGGATTCAGCAATATATATCTGCACATAGATACCACCTAGTCAGTCTGTGTAATGTTACGTGTATATATGTTTTCAGGGCTGACCATTTGGTAGTGGATATCCAATTGGTATACTCTCCCACTAAGAAAGTTAATAAGGAATGATACTACCAACTATCTACCCCAAATACCTTACCTTTAGTACATTTAATTATATATATAAGTATACAAAATTTAAATGATATTATCTGTCTGTCTATCTTCACCATCACCATCATCTACCTGTCAGCTAAAATATGATAGACAAAAGTAGATTAAAATAATTAACTTTAATCACGAGGAGGTGTTTGTGCCCACAAGTTGGTATGTACATGTGAATGCAGCTTCCTGAAGAAGTCAGAGGCTAGAGCATTGGATTCCTTAGAGCTTGAGCTACAGGTCATTGTGAGCCACCTAATACAGATACGGGGAACTGAACTCAGGTCCTCTGGAAGAGCATCAAGTGTTCTTAATGGTTGAGCCATCTCTTCTGCCCCTAAACTGTGTTTTAAAATACTTCTTTCAGCAAAACAATTGATTATGATCTTTTTCTCAGTCTCTTAATTTGTGCTTCCCGTTGAGTGTTTGTTTTGGAATGAACTGTGGGGTGGACAGCTCTTTTCCAGGACATCTGATGTGGCTTCCCTGTGTGTGCAATCAGCTCCCTATCCAGTTGTCTTTATGCTATTCAGTTAATCCACTGGTTTGCATTTAGCTGTGCATTTTTAGTTTATTTAACAGGCTTCTTGAAGCAGGGACTTCAAGAATATAATCTATTTTGAAACAAAAATATCCACAATTTTTAATTGCCCCTCCATATCCTTTCATTTCTCTTCCAGAAGCTCTCATTTAAAGAATGTTGGACTTCCTTAGTTGGTTTTCCAAGATTTTTAGCTTTTTTCAAAAATGATTTCTGTCTCTGAGATCCAGTATTTTTCCTTCAGTTCTCTTGTCTTCTTTTCAACTGATTTCATTTCTCTAAGCACCTGAGGTCTCCAGGTTGTTGATAGCTCCTCTCCCTCTCTCTCTCTCTCTCTCTCTCTCTCTCTCTCTCTCTCTCTCTCTCTCTCTCTTCAAGACAGGGTTTCTCTGTGTAGTTTTTGGTTCCTGTCCTGGATCTTGCTCTGTAGCCCAGGCTGGCCTCGAACTCACAAAGATCCTCCTGGCTCTGCCTCCCGAGTGCTGGGATTAAAGGCATGCACCACTGCTGCCCAGCAATCACTTATTTTCATAGTGTCTTAACTTTTCAGGGATGGTGATGATATCTCCCAGCACCGTAAACAGGCTGCTCTTGCATTCTCTTTCGATTTTCCTGCAATGTTCTGTCCTGCAGCTCTGGTTCTTCTGCATGCCTGCTGCCTCTCCATGGTGGGTGGGTTTCCAAGTGACTGGTACAATTTTAGAGCAGATTTATATCCTGTTCTTGTTTGATTATTTGTTAGGAAGAAACTTGCCCTTTGAAGCCTAGGATGTGGAAGAATTCTCTAGATGAATTGTCTGTGTCCTTGTACCATGTCATGCATAGACACTGCTGCTCTAGGATAAAGCTTTGTGGTACCTTCTCAGCTCAGAGGTCTGCAGATCACAGAGGTACATGCAATTAAAACTAATGACCCACTAAATAAAATTATGCTGTGAGTTTGCAGTATACAGTCTCATTTGGTGATGGACAGCTTGACTTGTAATAGGATATCCGTGAAATCAGAAGGAGAGCAGTTAGGCAGAGGAGGAAGGAGGCTGGCAGAGGGAGAGTTGGGGAAGAGAACTCACATGAACAAAATTGTAAAAATGTTATAATGAAGTACATTACTTTGTATACTAATTTAATCAATTGATTTTTAAAGAAAGACTGCCAATCAGTAATTTAAATTTGTCAGAGGACCATTCTTTCCTTTGAATGTATTTGGAGTCAGACCCAACAGTCTCTCTTTTTCTTAGTGTAGATTTGAAAGTAAACAGATTTCTAGAATTTTTAAACTGTCATAATATGCCACAAAAGAGACATTTGTTAATAAATATAGAAAGATAATATACTGTAAGGAAGACAAATATGACCTATATCCTATTCCAGATTGACAATCACTTTGACACCTTGATCTTTTTAAAGTTATATTGTTTGGTGTATATATGCACAGAAAAAATTAGACCAGATACTACATTTTCATTTTATAACCATATTTACTTAAGATTACATTTAGTACTTCTAACAAAAACAGACTTTTAATTAAAATGTTAACTTATTTATTTAAGAGAGTTAATATTTATTTCACTGTAGTATATTTAATATTAAAACCGTGACTTAGGGTGTGCTCAGTGGTAGAGTACTAGCATAATGTGGCATGTACAAGGTCCAAGAAACACACACACACACACACACATACCATATGTACATACACTATACACACAATGCATATGAACACACACACACACAAACCACATGTACATCCACTACACACACAATGCATACAAACACACACACTACACACAAAAACACAGATACATACACACATGTGCGCACGTGCACATGCACACACACACACACACACACACACACACACTACAAAACACACACACACATACACACCTACACACACACACACACACACACACACACACACGAGCACATGCACACACCCATGCATGCACCCAACTGAACATATGCACATAAACATGTACGAATCTTACTTATATTTAAATATTTTTATATAGTGTCTTCTATCTCTCTCTCTTTGTGTTTATCTCCTTCTTTCTCTGTTCTTCTTATGAGGGAATTTTTGTGCATTTTTTATTTTGAGAGAGAGAGAGAGAGAGAGAGAGAGAGAGAGAGAGAGAGAGAGAAGTTGTATTTTATGTGTGGGTCACCATACCTAGCTTCTAACATATTTTGAACAGGAGTAAGTTTTATACTGGGCAACATCTGGGAACGTTTTGATTACTTTTAGTAGAAAATGATACAGATGTCTAGCAGGCAGAGGCCAGGCAGGACACCACACATCCTACAGTATAAAGGATGATCTCACACCAAGCAATGAATCAACGCAAAATGTCAGTGGGGTCAAGGTTTATCGGACATGCTTGAGTCTATAATTGAATTCAATCTTTGTCCCTTGGAGATTTTGAGGGCTGGATTTATGCTTTTCTAACCTTAATTTAAATTTAGTATATGTAATATGGGCATAACCATATTTTGCTATTAGGGTTTTTGGTGTGACATTTGAGAGCATGTAGGAAAAATGCCAAGTACTACAGATAATTTGCAATTCTTAAGGCATTGGAACATGTGTTTTATTGGACAGCCATATGGAGACTGTTTTGAGTAGTAGTTAGGTCTCAATGGAGTGCTACTGAGAGTCTACCAGGGTTGAAACAATTCCTTCAGAATGAGTTCTATTCCTTGGGGAATTGCAGTTCTGTCTTTAGACAGACATGACGTTGTTGAGTGTACTAAGACAATAATGACTAAATACAGTACTAAATGAGTATGCACTGAGGTTTGAAGGGGTCCCAGGCTCAGAAAGAATTTTCTCTGATCTGTGTGTGTTAGCTTTGAATCTTCAGATACGCATATTTAATTTGGAATAAGCATAGAAGTGAGGATATTAATAAGGGGCTATGAGGTTAGGCTTTCAAGAAATGGTAGACTTAATGCACTGGTATAAAAGATTAAAGGGAATAATGGAACAGTACAGGTTGTGCTGACTAGTCTTATGTCAACTTGACACAAGTCACAGTTATATGAAAGGAGGGAACCTCAGTTGAGAAAATGCTTCCATAAGATGCAGCTGTAAGGCATTTTCTTAATTGGTGATTGATGGGGAATGGCCTAGCCCATTGTGAGTGAGGCCACTCTTGGGCTGGCGGTCCTGGGCTCTATAATAAAATAGGCTGAGTAAGCCAGGGAAAGCAAGCCAGTAAGCAGCATCCCTCCATGGCCTCTGCATCGGCTCCTGCCTCCAGGTTTCTCCCGTTTGAGTTCCTGTCTTGACTTCCTTTGATAATGAACAGTGATATGGAAGTATAAGTCAAATAAACCCTTTCCTCCTCATCTTGCTTTTTGGTTATGGTGTTTTATTGCAGCAATGGAAAACCTAACTAAGACAAGGGTTAAACTTGGTTTGGGGAGTGGAGAGGGTAAGATAGAGTAAGGAGTAAGGGGGAATAAATAACACAAAAGATATTTTGAAAAAGACATATAAATATCTACTACTGTAGAAGCTTCCATATATATCAAATCAGGGCAACCATGCCTCTCCTAGATATCAGAAACTAAAAGATAAAAAGTCTAGTCCCAGGAATGGCTTCCTCCTTTTGGAATTGTTGGCCAATGAAGTCCCATAGGCCCAAGTCATTGCTCTTGGTTACCATTTAGAACTTGACAATAAGATCCTATTGCTGAAAACACCATGTACTTGGGTCATAGAACGTGATGAAATGAAGCTGGTGCTCACATGGAGGCTTCATACCTGCTGGCTAGGTTCCATAGTGCTGGAAGGTACTGTACAAGCCACTAGAAAAGAAAAAAACATCAATAATACTCAGCTCTGAACCCTGTGAATTACAGTAATGGTTGGCCCGACAAGACGTGCCTACTGGCACAATAGTGGTGTGAACTTCATGGTAGTAACCAACCACCACTTTGCGACTGGATTTAAGTCCTGTTCTATAAGATAAACTCCACATACCCGGCACCATTGGTGGGCTAAGAAACTGTGGCTAGACAGATCATAGGCTGCCAAGGAGAAGCTACTACTATTATTTTGATAGATGTGAATAGTTTTATGCTGACATCTGATGACTTATTATTATACTTGTAGATCAATGCATCCCTCCACCCTCAACTGCAATGGTTCTGTTGGCAGTAGTGGTTACTAACACAGTGGTCCTCAACTGGCCAAGGTACAGAGAACAAGAAACTGCAGAATACTCAGCCCTAAGTGGAGCTTATATACTGAAGCCCTTCTCCCAAGACTCAGAGAACATTATAGAAGAGGGAGTGGAAAGAATGTAAGAGCCAGAGATGGTGGATGATAACAAGGAAACATTATCTTCTGGACACAGCAAGGCAGTTCATATATTAACTTATGGCAGTTGTGACAGTGTGTATAGAATTTATACAAGCTTAAGCCAGATCACTGCCAAGCAGGAAGAGGAGCTGGGCTTGCAATCCCACTGTCTAGCTGCAGAGCTATTAGCATTGATTAGCTACCAGGGGCTGGGGGTGGGGGGTGGGGTGGGGGGTGGGGTGGAGGGTAGTTTTCTTTAAGAATGTAGCCCCTGGGGTTGGGGATTTAGCTCAGTGATACAAGCGCTTGCCTAGCAAGCACAAGGCTCTGGGTTCAGTCCTCAGCTGGGGGGGGGGGGGGGGGGGATATTAAAGATAAAATAAAAAGAATGTAGCCCCTGGCAAGCTGACCACTCTCCAGTTAGAGACACCCAAGGATATTTGAGTAGCACAACTTTGTCTTCAATGGTTAAAAAAAGGACATAATTAGGTGGGTAGGGAAAAGGGAGGTGAATCTAAAAAGAGTTGGGAGAGGCGCTGTGAATATGACCAAAATGTTTTATGAAACTCTTGGGGAAATCATGAAAAAAAAAAAAAAAGAAAGAAATTTGAAATCTGGAATGGTAATCTCTCTAGCATTGTTCCTTTTGCTCAGAATTGCTTTGTCTAGTTGAGGTCTTTTGTGGTCCAATGTAAACTTTTGGATTTTTTTCTATTTCTATGAAGAATTTTAAGGGATTTTGATTGGAATTGTGTTGAATCTGTAAATTGATTTTGGTAGAATGGTTACCTTTGCAATATTAATTCTGCCATCTAGTAGCATCTTACCATCTTTCCATTTTCTAATGTCTTCTTCAATATCTTTCTTCAGAGATTTAAAAATTTCATATTAAAGGACTTTCATACCCTTTGTTATATAAGTTTTCTGATGAAAATTCTGGCATTTATTATATATACTATCATATTGCTTGCAAACAGGAATAATTTAGTTTTCTTTTCCTATTTGTATCAGTTTAAACTCTTCTTACCTTATTTCTCCACTTGTGCTTTGGACACTATATTGAAAAGAAGGGGGAAGTGTGGAAAGCCCTGTTTCATTCCTGATCTTAATGAGGTCGCTTCCAGTTTTTCTTCATTTAGGATGATGTTGGTTGTGGGTTTGTCATATACATCCCACACTGAGGTATATTTCATTCAGTCCTACTCAAGGATTTTTATCATGAAAACATGTGGGATTTTTTTCAAAGGCTTTTTTCTCTTCACCTAATGAGATAGTCATATATTTTTTGTCTCTAAGCCTATTTATATGGTTTATTACATTTATTGACTTATGCATGTTGAACCATCCCTGTATCTCCAGGACAAGGACAACTTGATCATGGTGGATAATCTTTTTTTATATATAACTATATGTGGCTTGTAAGTATTGTATTTAGGATTATTCCATCTATATTTATCAGGGATATTGTTCCATTGTTTTGGGGTGTGTGTGTGTGTGTGTGTGTGTGTGTGTGTGTGTGTGTATGTATGTGTGTTTCTTTTGTTATTAGAGTTATATTGGCTTCATAGAAGTTTGAAAGCACTCCTTCAGTTTATTTTTGAATAGTTTAAGAAGTATTAGCTATAGATCTTCTGTGAAAGCTGATAGAATTCTGCTGTAAATTCATCTGGGGCTGGGGGTATTTTAGTGGGAAGGCTTTTTATTAATTTATTTTCCTTATTTTGTATGGGTGCATTGAGGTTCTTGATCTTTTCTTGGTTTAACTTTGGTGATTTGGATAATCTACCAATTTGTTTATTTCTTTGAGGTTTTCAATCTTAATGAAGATACATTACAGGTCTATAATAATAAAAACAGTGTGCTGGAACAGACACAGAACCTGTAGACCAATGGAACAGAATAGAAGATCCAAAACATGAGTACACGAGAAGTTGTAACTATAGCCATCTGATATTTTCAAAGATGCTAAAAACATACATTGGAGAAAAACACAGAATTTCCAACAAACAATTCTAGGAATACTAGATGTCCACATGTAGAAGAATGAAACTAGGCTCCTATCTATCACCCAGCACAAAAGTCAACCCCAATAGATCAAAGACCTCAATGTGAACCCTGGAATAAATTGGTCTGGGGAGTCTAAAAGACTCCCAAGCAGTATAGCCTATTGATGTTGCCCTTGGTTGCCTCCTAGAAGTTGAAGCTAAGTTCCTGTTGCCAAAGACACCACATCATGCCCTTTGAGCATAAGTTTCCGAGGATTCAAGTTGGATCTGACCTGAAAGCCTCCTCACTCAGGACTAGCTTTCACAGTACTGGAAATGGCTATGTGAGCTGCCAATGGAAGGAGGTAGTTAATAGTCATACCCAACTGTGATGAGATGAGGTGAAAGAGCAGGTTGTGTGAATGGACCAGAGAAGATATGAATGGACTAGACATGGGAAAAAAGAGCCTTTTCAACAAATATTATTGGGGAAACTGGATATTCATATGAAGAAGCATGAAACTAGAAACATCTCTCTGAACACATCTTCATACTATTCAGAAAGGAAGAGTTATGAAGTATATTCTCCTGTTGGCCCTAAAAGTGTCATTTTTGTGGTAGTTTGTAGTGAATGATGGATTTAGATCCCCCTTATTTCTTTTTTGTTTTGTTTCTTTCAGGGCAGGGTTTCTCTGTGTAGTTTGGCTACCCTGGAACTTGCTTTGTAGACCAGACTGGCCTCAAACTCAGAGATCAGTCTTCCTCTGCCTCCACAGTTCTGGCATTAAAGGCATGTGCCACCACCACCACCCTACAGAACTTCTATATTTCTGCCTTAAGATAAATGTATCTTTCGGTCTCATAGTAAGAAAATATTATAGTTAATTACATATATATCATCATCTCTACTACTGGCCATAATTGCAAATCTGTTTCTGAAAATTCTGGGTTATAAATGTGCATATGTGTGCTGTGGGATGGTCTTTCTGTATGCTGTGAATATGTGTTGCTACCATTGGTTAATAAAAAAGCTGCTCTGGCCTATAGACAGGTTATAGTGAGGCGGAAAATCCAAGAAAAAAAAAAAGGGAGAAGAAAGGCGGAGTGGGGGGAGGGTACTGCAAGCTGCCACCTGAGAAGCAAGATACAATAGAACTCGGGTAAAGCTACAACACATATGGTGATGCATAGATTAATAGAAATGGGTTAATTTAAGATGAGTGAGCTAGTTAGTAATAAGCCTGGGCCGTATACCAAACAGCTTGTAATTAATATAAGCCTCTGTGTGTTTATTTGGGACCAAATGGCTGTAGGACACAGGAAAACTTCTGTCTACATGTGTATGTGTCTACATACACATAGATGTATGAACATATACATAAAAGCATATGGTGATATTTTATTTGTGCTGAAATGTGATTTTTTTTGTATGTTAATAAATAAAGTTGCCTGGGGGTCAGAGCTAATAACAAGCCATTTAGCAGAAGTCTGGCAGTGGTAGCACATGCCCTTAATCCCAATCACATGGCAGACAGAACTCTGTGTGTTCAAGGATACAGCTACCATGGAGACACATGCCTTTAATCTCAATACCAACCATAGAGACCTGGAGGTCTGTATAGACAGGCAGTGATGAGGAGGTCATGTGGTTGTGTTTACAACCAATGAGAAGACAGAATAGAAAGTCAATAAAAAGACAGACATACAGGAAATAGGTCTCTTTCTCAGGGAAAGGACAGCAGCAGCAGCGGGTAGTAAGAAGGCTGTTTTAAGTCTCAGCTCTTAGCTACTGCTCTGACCTCTAGGGCTTTTAACTCTGCACTTGGCTCTGTGTTTCTTATTTAATAAAACCGTTCAGAATTACATCTACAAAAGCATGCAAGTATATGAATGAATGTATGTGAATATGTATATTAATGTTTCAGTTAAATTGATTTTGGGAGAAGCCTTGCTCCCAAACACAATATCTCTTAGTCTACTCCAAGAAGCTTGTGAAATGGTTAGAATTGCCTAAGTGCACACTGCAATTGGTCTATTTTGTTTATATTCCATAAACACCAGGGTTGGTGATGTCCACTGCTTGGCCTGTACTCAATGAAGTTCATTGGGATTTGCAGAGTTTTGATGACATTTGAAAAAAAATTATACACAGTTATGCTACAACACATTTACTGCTACTCATATGCAATTTCAAGCTATCATGAATGTGACCTTCCAGACCCTCATCTGTAAATTGAGGCCTATAACACCTTCAGTTCTGTAATACTGGGAATTGGAGACAGTATGCAGAAAGCACTTAAACTCGTCCCTGCTAGATACTGAGGCTTCCAAAAGAAAAGCCTTAGACTATTTATGTTTTCATTTTATATGAAATATTACCTATAGAAGACATTGGGCTGTGTCCTTGTGACATTACTGATCCACAATTATTACCTTTTGTGGCTAGATACAAAATTATTTATATATACTGATGTCATCCAACAGACAGCTGTGGTTGCTGGTCTTTAAATACAAGACATTCACAATGCTGCATCAAATGAAGCCACTGCTTCTAGGACTTATTGATGGCTCAATGCCACAAAACTTTCTCCCTGAAAAAGTGTGTGTGTGTGCATCTGTGTGTGTATGTGTATGCGTATGTGTGTGTGTATGTATGTGTGTGTGTGTGTGTGTGTGTGTGTGCATGTGTGTGTGTGTGCAGTGTAGTGTAGCTGCTTTAGACATTCCCAATGTCCCTGCTCTTTCAGGAGAAGCAGAATTCTGAGCTCAGATTATAACTGGTACATGAATAAGATGATATGCATTCTGATTTACACAGGGTCCCTATTATAACTCAGGCCCTGTAAGACCAAATACATAATATGACCAAAATGCCCTAGAATTACTATCTTTAAAATGTAATTCTAAGGGCTGGAGGGGTAACTCAGTGATTAAGAGCACTGGCTGCCCTTCTGGAGGACCCAGATTCAACTCCCAATACCTCCATGGTGTCTCACAACCATCTGCAACTCTAGTTCTAGTGGTTCTGATGCCTTCTTATGTGGGCACCAGACATGCAAGTGGTACATATACATACAATGCAAGCAAAATACTCATGTACATAAAATAAGATTAAAAATTTAAATATGCAACTATAAACATTCTAAGGATAATTCTTTTTTTTTTTTTTCAAGACAGGGTTTCTCTGTGTAGCTTTGTGCCTTTCCTGGAACTCACTCTGTGGACCAGGCTGGCCTCGAACTCACAGAGATCCGCCTGTCTCTACCTCCTGCATGCTGGAATTAAAGGCGTGCGCCACCACCACCCGGCTAGGAAAACTCTTCATGATGAAAATAAAGCTAAGCAATTCTTAAAAATAAGAGTATTCAAATAGTGCCAAATGAAATTATTTTCACTATGGTTTGTGGAGAGCACTGAGGCCCAAATGGAGTAGTACTGTGTCATACAGAACTTGGTAAACACATTATAGTGTTCTTTAGGCCAGGCACATGCATATCTTTGGCCTTTTGCAATGTTTGTAGCAATCTCAAGCTGTTCTTTGTGCATTTAACACTGATTACTGGCAAAGAAGATAAATGAGACACTGCTGGCCACATTGACAAAGAACAGACCTAGGCCACATTAATTAGGGCTGTGTTGTATGCCACTTGGAGTTCAGGAAAGATCAAAACTTGCTCAGCCTTTCACTCCCTGAGATGGCAGAGCTAATTGTGGCTAAGAAGTATATCACTCTGGATCGAATTTGGTTCCTAAAAGGAAGATGCTTATGTTTTTTTTTCTTTTCAGAAAATTGAGCATACTATGTATCTTAGTTAAGGTTTTTATTGCTGTGAAGAAACCTGACCACAGTAACTCTTATAAAGGAAAATAGTTGGAGCTGGCTTACAGGTTTAGAGGTACAGTCCATTAACATTATGACAGGAAGCATGGTGGCATGGAGGTAGACGCCGTGCTGGATAAGGAGCTAAGAATTCTACCTCCAGATTAGCAGGTAGCAGGAAGAGAGAGACACTGGGCCTGGCCTGAGTATTTAAAACCTTAAGCCCACCCCTAGTAACACATTTCCTCCACCAAGTTCACAGCTCCTAAAAGTGCCACTCCCTGGTGACCAAGCATTCAAGTCTATGAGCCTATGGGGGCCATTCCTATTCAATCCACCACATTCTACTCCCTGGCACCCAGAGACTTGTAGCATAACATAATACAGGAATGCATTCAGTCCAACTTCACAAGCCACCATAGTCTATAACAGTTTCAACACTTTAAAAGTCTAAAATTCAAAGTCTCTTCTGAGACTCACAGCAATCTCTTACCTATAGCCACCAGTAAAATCAAAATGACAAAGCATACTTCTAACATATAATGGCACAGGATATACATTACCATTTCAAAAAGGAGGAAAGGGAGCATAGTGAGGAAATACTGGACCAAAGCAAGTCCAAAAATCAGCTGGGCAAACTCCAAACTCTGCATCTCTATGTCTGATGCCAAAGCACTCTTCAGATCTCCAATTTCATTCCGCTTTGTTGACTGCAACACACTTCTTTCTTTTGGGCTGGTTCCATTTCCTGTTAGCAGCTCTCCTCAGCAGGTATCCCATGACTCTGGCATCTCCAACATTTTGAGGTCTCCAAGGCAATCCAGGCTTCACCTTCACAGCTTCATGCAATGGCCATTCAGGGACTCCTTTGATAATGGCCTCAGTGGCTGTCCTTAATCACAGAGGGAGACTCCATAACCTCTTTCTTGTGTATTTGACTCTGAAGCTACCAAATTCTACTGCTTCCTGAGACTGGAACATGGCCCTTTCATTTAAACACATTTTTACCATCTTTCTGTTTTTTGATGGTTTTCTTTACTGCCCAAGCTTTTCTGTCCTTGAACTTACTCCATAGATCAGGCTGGCCTCAAACTCAGAGACCCACCAGCCTCTGCCTTCTGAGCGCTGGGATTAAAGGCATGGGCTACCACACCTGGCTCTAAACTTTTTAATTTCTTTTTACTAGTTGGAAGCTTAGCTGGATGGAGTCTTGCCCTGAGGTCACTGTTCCCTTTGTTCCATTTAGCATCAAGTTTTTCTTTAAACTTTTTTTTTTTAAATCTCCTTGAGAACTGGACTTGACTCCATTAAATTTCCTGGTGCTCCTTTTCTCCTCAAACTGTACATTTTGTATTTTTCCTCTCTCAGCTTGCTCCTTTTCATTATAGAGCTACGTAAGTATGGCTACTAATAACCAAGCACACAGTCAATATTAGGCTGTTTTGAAATGTCCTCTGCCAGTGACATTAATCCAAAACACTTCAATTTAGCCTCAGGCAGATATTTTTCAACAAGGCAGAAACAACAGCCTCATTCTTCACCAAAATTTCACAAGAATTATATCTAGGCCACTTATTAATATTCTTCTTCTCTGAAACCTCTTGATGAGGGTACCTACAGTTCAAATCATCCTCAGCACCACTGTCTTCCCTGCTACTACTAGTATGGCTATCAAACACCATTTAAAGTATTCAGCTGCTTTCCTAATCTGAAGTTCCAAAGTCCACATTCCACCAAACAAAAGCACAGGCAGGCTTAAAACAGCAATACCCCAATCCCTGGTACCAACTTCTGTCTTAGTTTCTATTGCTGTGAAGAGACACTACAACAACTTTTATAAAGAAAAACATTTAATTGACGCTGGTTTACAAATCAGAAGTTTAGTCTATTAATGGCGGGAAGCATGGAAGCATGTAGGCAGACATGGTGCTGGAGATGGAGCTATGAGTCTACATATGGATTGGCAGAAAAAGAGGCACTGGCCCTGACTTGAGCATTTGAAACCTCAAAGCCTACACTCAGTGACACACTTCTTCCAACAAGGCAACATGTATTCCAATAAGGCCACACCTCCTGACAGTGCCGCTCCCTGGTAACCAAGCATTCAAATCCATGAGCCTATGGGGGCCATTCTTATCCAACTCACCACACTATGCCAGTTCTATATGACTTGTGTCTTGAAACCCTGTCTAGGGGCGGTGAGGGGATGAAAAAGGGCGGATATACAGACACACCTATAGTAAAGTGGGATCAGGTGATGTTCTACATGGCCCCAATCTGGAACCTCAGTGAATTTACTATATATAGCACAGAGGGAGGAGTTGGCTAGTCTTTGTAGGCAACAGTCTCAGGCTGGAAAAACTCAAGAGGAGGTAGCTGTAGTTGGGAGTCTTTGAATACACTGGTTATTCATTCATAAACATGCATATTGGGATCTCCAAGGAGAACTTTGCCATCCTTCTTGAGCCTAGCCCATATGGGAAAATGGCTTTGCCAATTTCCCATGGGTCTGAGACTTTAGAGTCCTTGACATAGCCATGCCCATGTCAACAACACACATTCACTCAGGACTTCCTCTGCTTCCCACAATACCATATAACTTAGAAATTACTCACGGTCCTATGTAAGTCTTACCTTGACCTTCTTGAATGATATTTCCTTGAAAATAACATCTATGTTCTGCTCTATTATGTGAGACAATGTTTTGTGATGAGTAAGCAGGGACCAGATGCCACACTGTCTGGGCTAGAAGTTTCAGCTCTGCATGTTACTGTGTGATTTTGGAGAGCTGTCATGGTATCTTGGTATCACCATCTGAAAGAACATGCTCAGAAGTTTGCTATTAGGATGGAGTTTGGTTTTAAGCTTTGTGGCAGAATGGGAAAATACATCTATTCAATGAGCAGCTGCTTGGTGCCTGCTGCTTCCTATCTCTCACTATAAGTCAAAGTTTCATGCAACTCAAATAGTTTTATCTACTGTTAAGGAACTTGTTTTCAATAATAACTTTTCCTGTTGTAGAAGAAAACAATTCAGTAATTAGTTTTGTTATTATGGAAATAAGTGATTTCATTGTGATATTTTCATACACATGTTATACTTTGTTCCTGTTCACTCCTCTTTGCACACTGCTATATGCCATCCTCCACAGCCCCCTCTTGTATATGTGTGTGTGTGAGTGTGTGTTTGTGTTTGTGTGTGTACCTTTTTAATCTCTTTTGTTACTCCTCTCTCCTCACTTGAGTACTCTTCTTCCTCTGAAACTTTCATGTCACACACACACACACACACACACACACACACACACACACAGAGAGAGAGAGAGAGAGAGAGAGAGAGAGAGAGAGAGAGAGAGAGAGAGAATGAAAAATATAGATTGTACATATGAGAAAACCATGAAGATTTTATCTTTCCGAACCTGACTTTTATTCATTTAACCTAATGATTTCTAAATTCCTCTATTATCTGAAAAATGCCAATCTCATTTTTCTTTATGGATGATAAAGTCTATTTGAGTATATGTGCCACCTTTTATTTAACTGTTCATCTCATGATGAACACCTAGGCTGGTTCCTAAACATTTCAATGGAGAAGATGCTGGCTAAAGATGTTGAACACCTTGTCAAGCATTTTTGGCTATTTGTGTTTCTTTGTTTGGGAGTGAAGAAATTATTCAATTGGTTAGCTCAAGTATCATTTTCATAATTTGTTTTGGAGTTCTCTATAGGTTCTGGATACTAATCTCCTGTAGATATATAGTTGACAAAGATTATCTCCTTTTCTGTCTTCGTTCTCTCAACTCTAGTGATGGTTTCCTTTTCATGGTGGAAATCCCTTTTATTTTCATGCAATTCTATTTGTCAGTTTTTGTGGATGACTTCTCATTGTTAATAGATTCCTTTTCAGGAAGTCTATGGCTGTGACTTAAAGTCTTTTACCTAGTTTTTCCTCTAGCAGTTTTGGAGTGTTCATTACCTTAAGGTGATTGATCCATTTTGAATTGGTTTTTGTGCAGAATAAAAGATGAAGATCTGCTTTCACTCTTCTACATATGGATATCTCTGTTTCCAGCACCATTTATTGAAAAGGCTATCTTTTCTTTAAGGTATGTTTTTGACATGTTTGTCAAAAACTAGGTGGTAGTAGATGTGTAGATTCATTTTTGGGTCCTTTATCTTACTCTGCTGGTCTTTTTCCCAAGGGTATTTTACAGAACAACTTCTAAAATTTTTATAGTGAGACTCAGTATACTTTTCAAAGCCACCATCAAATGTGTATCAAGTTTTCTAAACAATGGTATATAGCAAAATCGAGTATTAGTAACATTAACTGAATAATCCCTTTTCATTTTCACCTTTATTTTAAAACTGATCTTAATTTTTTTCTAACACCATTTAAACATCAATTTTATTAATCCTGACATTCTACCATATGTTATTTCCAACAAGCCTTTGATGTTGATGTGGCTGACATTATCTTTATATAATAAATGACAAAAAGTGATATTTAGAAAAGTTAAGTGCCTTGACAAATACTCAAACTGAGTAGACCAATCATGTTAGCTGTGGTCTTTTGACCTTCTGTTCTTCCCATTTTACCCTTGATGTCTTAGAAAGAGCCTCTAGTATAAAAAGCATTTAAAAAAATCTTTTAAAGAATCTTAAGAATAGTTTCCCCATATTTTTTAGTCTTTAACAATATTTTAATGACTTTCCAATTGCTGGGATTACAGGCATGTACCACCACATCCAATTGTATGTAATACTGGGGAATCATATTGTCTTGGGCATACTGGGCAAATACTTATCAACTGAGCTGCATCCTTGGCCTCATATTTGGACTTAGAAATTATAATATGAAGGCAGACAAACATAATGGAACTAAGAAAAAACCAACCACATCTTGGGGTTCATACTATGTGTCATTATGTAAAGGAACTAGAATTTTCTCTAGCTCTTGTGAAGACAGCAGATTAGAAGAGAATGATAAAATAAAGCAAAACAGGAAAATAATTATCCTAGATGTTTCCTGGGTATCCCTGACTTTGTAGTGACTGATATGTGTATTTCTATTCTTAACGTCTTTCTGAAGACCAAAGGAGAACTGAAATAGCACCTTAATTCTTTGCTGAGAAGGGTTCTATAGATATTCAATAGGTATTATAAATGTTTCTTCAAATAAAGAAGCCACTATGTCACCTGAACATGTCCTCTCAGGGTCACTGTAACAACAAATAACACACAGCAAATGTTCTCCTAAGATGACCAGAGCACATTCTTCACAAAAACAAGACACTACATCCATAGATGCTTAGTTCTTGTTACGATGCATAAATATATACACGAAATCCCACTATGACTTTACTTCCAATTTATTAGTATGTTTATTGAAGCCACCTACCCATCCATGCATCCTATTTATTTTGAGTGACTTAGGTAGAAAGGTCAGTATGTATCTGAGAATACCAGCCCAGAGCCCAAGTGACCACATGAGCTGAAATGGAAAACCAAAAGTTTTATATAAAGGCTGAAGATAGAGAATTTATCAGGAGGAAGAGTTCAATGGATTATTGCTACTCTAAAATAGTGATGTTATCAACTTCGTAACACAAAACACCTCAGACTTCAGTAGCTCAGAATAACATTATCTGGTGGGTGGATGTTGTGGAAAGTTGGGGTGGTATGTCTCTCTTCTTCCAGCATTGTATAGTAATGGTGGAGGCCAAAAAGGCCAGCCTGTGTTGAGAGTGCATTCCAACTCTGTAACTGTGTCAAATCTGCAATGAGAATTGCAGTTATTAATTAAAGTGAGTCACATGACCAAGCCCCGTATGAATGATGTAACGATGAATGGAACTATGGAAATGATGGGGGGACACAGAGACTACTTCTGAGAAATGACTCCATTGACCAGAAATGTAGGAATTTGAGTCTTGCACATAACAGTGTAGAGAAGATCAACACCGGCAGTTACATGACATGGCACGAAGGGGTCACTGCTCGTACTACTTTGGCTTTTAGGGGGCGCCAAGGATGAAGGAGAGAGCAGCTGCCACATTCCAGAGTTAATACCTGTCCCTGGGGAAGAGCACTGGAGGTGTAACATGTTGCAAAGGGATCCACAGTCTTGCAGCAAAAGAGCTTTGGCAATGCTACTGAAGAAGCGCGGGCTGAATTCAGGTGAACAGTTGCCACCTCTGAGACCACGTGCGAGTGTGAACAACAAACAAACTTCTCGGGGGCTAGAAAAAACGCCGCCGAGCGTCTCATACGGTACTTAGTCTGGACATTATGTTCAACATGCCTCTGATTTTATAATTTCACTGACCAGCTCTGACGGCCAGGTCCTGTATGCCTGTCTCAGCATCTGGCAGTCTTGGTCTTCTGAGGTAATGGAGAGTAAGATATCTGCTTTTCAAATGAAGAGATCTCTGTTCTTTGTGCTAGCCTTGAACCTGCTGCCTGAAGCTTGTCATTTCCCCTCTGGGCCTTCTTTTCTCCACTCTCTGGAACCGTACCTGGCGTACAATAAATGCTTCTTGAAAATGTTTTGGGTGAAGGAATCATCCCTATTTAAAATTTCATCTGCCTTTAAAATTCTATAATAAAGTCGGCTTGAGGAAGAGAAACTAAATGACTGCAAATTTTTAAGTAAAATGAATTAAACATTAATTCTAGCAGTACATTATCATAATCTCATATTCTTCCTTCCAAGAAAAATATAAATTTGAAGTAAATGAAATACTGGAAAAAAAAAAAAAAAACACAAACATTTGCTGAGCAAGAAGATAGGTGCCTGTGTGTAACTCTTGATGTAACTTGTAATTCCTATTTAAGGATGAAAAGACTGTATAGGCAGCCATCTTTTAAATTCCTCAGACTGACAAAAACCCCAAGTATCATTACAGAGCTTGCAGGTTTTAGGCTCTCCTGGTGAGTCACAACTTTACATGACCTCTCAATGAATCTTGGGTATGAATGACTTTCATGGGTTCCTTACATATTCTCAGTGAGGAAAAAAGAATCCCTATCAACAAAAATACATTTACCACCAAAACGTAGGCTTTTTTTT
This sequence comes from Onychomys torridus, assembly GCF_903995425.1. Lineage (NCBI taxonomy): Eukaryota > Metazoa > Chordata > Mammalia > Rodentia > Cricetidae > Onychomys > Onychomys torridus. The sequence continues at coordinate 28,000,991 of NC_050460.1, read as the reverse complement.
TTTTTTTTTTTTTTTTTTTGTCTTTTTACCCCAGACAAATGATCTGGAAGTCTAGTTTTGCTATGAAAACTTAAAACACACACACACAAGTATCTTTGTCTCTTAAGTGGCTAGAGGGATGGAGGAAACCAGGCGATCACTGCACTTTCTTTAGGAATTCCTACCTGATAACTAGGGAGTGTTAAGCAGTGCAACTGTCTTTATTGCTCCCTAGGCATCAGCTTGCTATGGGTTTTCACTGTCCTTAAGAAACTATAAAGAGTGCTGGGCAGTGGTACACGCCTTTAATCCCACCACTTGGGAGGAGTCAGGCAGATCTCTGTGAGTTCGAGGCCAGCCTGGTCTACAGAGTGAGGTCCAAGACAGGCACCAATATTACACAGAGAAACTCTGTCTTGAAAAACCAAAAAAAAAAAAAAAAAAAAGAGAGAGAGAGAGAGAGAGAGAGAGAGAGAGAAAGAAAGAAAGAAAGAAAGAAAGAAAGAAAGAAAAAGAAACTATAAAGAATTTGAAGGCAAGGAAGGATGGAGTCTCTCTCCCTCCCTCCCCCTCCCTCCTCCCCTCCTGAAGAACATGAAAAAATAATTCAGTGATTTCCCCCTGTCCTATAGAATATTTAAGTTATCATAAGCTGTATTGTGACAGGTATATGGTAGTTGGTCCTTGAAGTTTGGAGCCAGAGCTGCATGTGTATAATCTCAGCATCACCTTTGGGCCATTTGCTTAAGCTTTTCCCTATTCAATTTTTCTTGTGTGTTAAATGGGATTTAGGATTACAGCTGTTGCAAAGACTGAGTTATATTAGAACTTTGCAGTAATACATTGCGTGCAGTATAACTGAATATGGCGACAGAGTAGGGAGAGAGGGGGGGCATCAAGATTAACATACACAAGAAGCCAGCTAGCAGAAAGACTGGAAAGACTCCTCTACCTGGGCTACAGTTAAAAAGCATGCATGAGAATAGTCTGTGATCTGCAAATCTAGAAGAAGGCTGGTTTAAATGACATGTAAAGGATTGGTAGCAGCACCATGGATTTTGAGCATCTCTCTTCCCACATCACTAGCTCACTTCCATTCTCTAGGTGACTTTTTCTCCTTAATAAATTGCCTCTATTTTGGTCACTATCCGTATGCTCCTGGTTCAATTTATTGTGCTGGGACACAGGAAATCTCTCTAGCTGCCCCCTGGACTCAGATCTGCAACTATAATAATCACGCCAATATCATTTCTCTTGGCTTATTATTCTATGTCTATTGCTTGAATCTATACACCCTTGTGGCTACAAGCACATCAGCCTCTTTCCTCTTGCCTTTGCACCTGATTCATTCCATTTTTAGAAACATCCATTTGGATTTGGGGACAAACAGTAAACTCTTTAATAAAAGCCGTTCATCAGGCAGGAAATTTCTAAGCTATTTAAAGATGTTCCATCTTCCTCTAGCTTTGGTGTGTTTTATGTTTTCCTCTGGGCAGCAAATTCAGTTTGAAATTGTAAAAAGAGCTACAAAACTCTGATGTTGCATTAGGATGATTTTTGGATGCATCCAATTTGCATGTTAAAAGTCATCTTTTCAGAAACACAAGGCCATCAGTTAGAAAAATGACCATTTCTACAATTCAGTGTCACTAAAGAATGTCCTGCAGCAGGGATGAAAGACTCTTAGAGGATGCATCTGATACGAGACTGAAAATGAGAAGCCTTCACTTAGAATGGAATTCACCGTGGGGTGATGATGCACCTTTGGGGTACCATGGATTCTTTTCATCAGTTTTTCATGTGTTTGGCCATCCTTCATTAAGAAAGCTCATCTCTCTTTGGAGAATCACAGCAGAAATGTAGCTTTCAGGAACATCAACAATCTACTTGCTATAGAATGTCTTCATCTTTTTCCAATGACTGCAGGGGAAGAGGAAGGAGAGAGTTGGAGGGGAAATATGCAATATATAAAATTTTGAGGTGCAACAAGTTGGGTCAGATATGTATCCTTAAAAGTTTACAAATGACTTGTTTGAAAAGCATCCTCCATGGTTTAGATGATTTATTAGCCTACAGTTAGTGGGATACAGATTGGATATTTTGCCGAAGGGGAACACCTTGCTTCTATTATGAGAAATTATGGGGGGCATGGCAGACTCACCACAAGTTAACAGAGAAATGGGGTGTTCACTCTCAAAATTTTTAGTCTCATTAATAAGAGTGACTTTTTTTTTTTTTTTTTTTTTTTTTTTGCCGGAGCTGAGGACTGAACCCAGGGCCTTGTGCTTGCTAGGCAAGTGCTCTACCACTGAGCTAAATCCCCAACTCCAAGAGTGACCTCAAAGGGAAGTTTGAGGACAATTTTTATTAGGGTTTAGAAAAACCTAATACAGGCAATCTGTAAATCGCTGCAGCTATCAGAGGCCTTTTGATCTAAGGTGTCATTGAAGTCAGCCACATGGTGGGGAGGGGAGCTCCAGGGGAATAAGAAAGCCCAAAGTACCAGCATAAGCATACTCAAGCTCTGGACAGCATTGGAAAGAAAGAGACAGAGAGAAGAAAAAGAAAAAGTTGTCCAACAGAAAGCTTGGAAGCTTGCAGGGACCATGCTATATAAGAAGGAAAAACATGCTATGTCATTACAAGGAAAATTATTCCTCCTATCTCTAGATAGCTTAGCTTACACTGGATCTGCCTTCCTAAGGGTAGTCTTGCCTTTCTGAGAGGTGTGGTCTCTCTAGCATGTCATTGACCTTTCCAACTGGAACATTAGGCCTCTACATTGGGACAGTTAATCCCAGATGGTGGCGCTGTTGAGGAAGGTCTTGGAATTTTTAGGATCTGAAGCTTTGCTTGAGGGTGTCTGTCACTATGTGTGTCAGGGGTCAAGGGGGGTTGAGAGTTCATAGTCCCATTCTGCTTCCACTTTGCTCTCTCTGCTTCCTTTGTATGAATGGAGATGTGATCTCTTTGCTTCCTGCTCTGGTTCCCTGATGCCATCCTTGCCTCTCCTGCCACTATTGACTCCTCCTTTGGAACTCTAAGCTAATATAAATACGTTTGTCTGTAAGTTGCGTTTGGTCATGGTATCACAGCAACAAAATTAACTAATACAACAAAACAACAAATAATATCCCCCCCGGAGGCTGGAGTCTGATAGAATGCAAAACTGTTTGTGTTCCTATATTCTTATTTATCTGCTTAGTCTGTTAATTTGAGATGGGAGTAACAGGTGGGGATACTGTACAGCTGTGTTGATGTGGGCCATGACTCTTGTGACATTTTCACATCTGTAAATTAAATACAGGTGGAGGAAAGAGCTAGCTCCATCTATTCTTGGTAACATCTAGAAATAATCTGTCTTCCCAGGCCAGCCAGAGCTACATAGTGAGACTCTGACTCAAAAGGCAAAGAAAATTAAAACAACACAAAAACGAAATTAAGAATAAAGGTGATCAGGTTGGGGATTTAGCTCAGTGGTAGAGCGCTTGCCTAGCAAGCACAAGGCCCTGGGTTCGATCCTCAATTAAAAAAAAAAAAAAAGAAGAAAGGTGATCATCCTATTTTTACCATTTTCATAGTCAGAGCCCCAGTAACTCTCCTCTGGGCTGGAGAAAGCTCCTGTGCTAGCCTGCTTGCAAGCCCCTTACTTCAGAACAGCAAAAGTGACTGCTGATTCTTAAGGGTTATCTGAGCATGTCATTGCTTTCCATTTCAATAGGAAGTTGCCTCTCAGTTGCTTCTTGTTCAATTTAGGACAAAAACTTCTATTCTTTTATTTTTGAATAAATTTAAGTGTATTTAAATACAAATAAATTCATTTATTTCTAAAAACTTGTAAAAGTTTGAAAAGCAAAAACAAGTGAAAACTCCAAATTTAAGTTATCTACAATCCCTGAAGTCTTCCTAATTGTGTGTGTGTGTGTGTGTGTGTGTGTGTGTGTGTGTGTGTGTGTGTGTGTGCGTTTAGTTATGATGCAATCCTCCCAAACTTAGTGGCTTTAAGTGAATAATTACACAGTCTTATGACTTTATGAGTCAATAATTCAGGCTGGTTGTGGTTAGACGATTCCTTTCCTGTGTATGTTGTCAACTGGAAGTATCTAGCAAGTGGCCAGCCTAGTCTAGAGGGGTCCATGTCTGGCTCATTTTCCTGACTGCTGTGTAGATGGTACTGGCTCTAGTGAGCCTTCCCTTGACTAGGTAGGGTAAGGGTCACTGCATCTAGTCTCTGCAGCAGGCAGCTGGAACCCAGCACAGTGGCTCAGAGACCTAAGAGTGGAATTTCTAAGACACAAGGAAGGAAGGCTGCCAGTACCTCAGGGTTGGAGAAATAAACACAACATCACTACTTCTGTATTCACTTGTTCCAAAGAGTCACAGACTATCCAGGTTCTGGGGAGTGCAAAGAATGTGTGTACATCTTTAATCTGCTATGTTGTCTACCATTGGTCAATGTTTTGCATTCTGACATGCAAAATATCTCATCTTAGATGGTCAGGGTCTTATCCAGTTATATCAGAAGTTAACAGACTGTGCCAATCCAACCTATTGTTTGTTTGTTTGTTTTTGTTTTTGTTTTTGTTTTTTGTTTTTTGTTTTTTGTTTTTTTAATAAACAAGGCTTTTTTGGAAGAGTCCTGCCTACTGTATGTGGCTGCTGTCATGCTGCAATGGCAGAGTTGAGAAATGATGACAGAGACTCATTATTTACAAATCAAAACAGTCACTCTTTTCCTCCCTCCTGCTGTCACTTCCAAGGGTTGGCTTGTTTTTCTGAATGAGGACCACATGTAGCTGAAACTCAAGTTCGGGTTTCATTGAGCACTGTGAGCTTCTGCCTGCAGACCTGAGATAACCCTACCTGCCTCCAGAACACAATGGTAGGAGAAGGCTGCATCAGCAGACACTTCAACAGCACTCACAGGCATGTAGCACCCAGCCACTCTAAGTATTTTGCTAGTTCCTTCACACTGGTTCTGCTCCTTGGAGAGAACATTCTATGGCGCTTGCTGTTGTTTCCCAGGTTTCTTTCAGTGTAGCCAGTGTGAAGTTGAGCAGTCTTCTCAGCCTGCCTTCTGAGGACTGAGGCGCAATGGTGGTTTTACCTCTGAAACTGTCTCCACCAGTCCAAGCTAATGCAATTCCTTTATGAGTTTCTTTTTTGGTTTCTTAGGTACCAATTTTATTAGTCTCCACACAAAAGCCATTACAGTATCTCTTTCTTAGCCCTTCTCTGCCTTCAGCGCATATGAAGTTGCTATTGGCTGATGTCTGCTAGGTTCTAGAAGTCTCTGTTGCTCCATTGAGAATGCCTGAGCAGGACATGCTTCCTCTGTGCAGTCCTCCAGCACACCTCGCAGTGCTCCTGAATGTCCTCAAAGCCACCAAATCTTCAGAAGTCATGACCTTGAACTCGAACTTTGCTTATGTTATTCTGAATGTGATTTTTGCCTCCAGGCTATTTCTTGGAGCTGACTGTGCTGGAGACAGTGGAGATAAAGAAGGACCTTGTGATCTGAATGAGAAATGTCCCTCGTAGGCCACTGTATTTAAATAGTTGGTTCTTGGTTCCTGGTGCTGTTTGGGAAGGTTATGGAACCTTCAGGAGGTGCACCCTGGCTGGAGGAAGTGCGTCTCTGGGGTGAGTTCTGAGGCTCTATAGCCTTGGTCTGCTTTCTGGTTTCTCTCTCCACTTCTTGTGTGCAAATGAAACATAATGTCGTTGTCTGCTTCCTGCTGCCATGCCGTTTCCTCCCTTGTGCTGGGTTCTGTCTGCCACAGACACAAGAAACCTTTTCTTCCTTAAGTTGCACTTTATCCTGGTGTCTTATCACAGCAACAGAAAACCACGGGAGTCCTGACTTCATATTTTCCCTAAACTCTACTGGAAAACCGAACAATTCTTGAGGTTGATGAATCTTTTCTGATGTGTTGTCCCAAGCTTCTAGAAGCAAGCTGGCACCTGCTCCACTCTGCCTGGTAAATGCCACAGCTGGACTCCTGAGTTCACTAGTTCTCCTTCTCATGGCCAGCCTCTCTACAAGCATACTAACACCCCTCCCCTTGCCTCTTTCAAGCCCCCAGCCAACACTCTTCTTGGGTTTCTGAGCTTCTAGTCAATGCCCAGCTCCAGGCCAATGGTTCCCATTTTTGATTTGTTCCCCTGGGACAGGATTCCATTTCCTGATGCTGACTTCTTACATATGTCACATATTTAATGCATCATTGCCAACACCACTCCAGTCTTCTCCCATACCTTGACACATTCTCTACAATGCCACATAAAAACCGGACTCGCCTTTCCTTCTTCTTGCTTCTGAGCCTTCCACCAATAGTGGCACATATTTTAAACATGCTTAGAGAGCTAGAGTTTGCATCTAAAGAATCCCTAAGTCAAAGAAACTTGTTTAGACCTAATCCCTGGGATGGCTTTCTCTTTGAATGCTGCAAACTGACATGAAAAAAATTGAAAGGAAAACCAAAGGAAACTTAAAAACAGGGGAAAGGTCAGAGGCAGCTACTGTTTGCTTCTCGGCCTAGTTTAGATAGAATTTCGCTCATTTGCTAACTGAATTGATCATGATACATATTCTTTTTTAAAAAAGATTTATTTATTTATGATGTATATAGTGTTCTGCCTGCATGTATCCCTGCCCACCAGAAGTGGGCGCCAGATCTCATTTCAGATGGCTGTGAGCCACCATGTTGTTGCTGGGAGTTGAACTCGGGAACTCTGGAAGGGCAGTCAGTGCTTTTAACCTGAGCCATCTCTCCAGCCCATGATACATATTCTTAACATGGATTATGGGCTTTTGGAAGGATGGAGAAGGCTCTTCATCCTCCACACATTTGGCACCTATTATATGAGGAGAAATGAGAGATCAGCAGGTGAACATGAGCAATGTCCCAAATAACATTCAGGGTTGTAAATACTATTTTATTTCAGTAAGTTTTGGTTAGCTTTCTGAATCCATTACTACTAAAGTAGTGATTCTTAAGGGGGTGGTAATGTGGGAATTAGGGAAGAATGGGGATTGGGGGAAGAAGGGGAATATATATTTTAAAAAACAGGGCTGGAAAGATGGCTCAGTGGTCAAGGACACTGGCTACTCTTCTGGAGGACCTGAGTTCAATTTCCAGCATGTTAGTTATTAAGCGGTGCTTTACCTTACGAGGAACACATACCGAACACGGCAAGACCACAGAAGAGTTTTTATTAAAGAGGATAGAGGTGACAGGCCTGTCTGTGTGAAATACACGTGGGTGAGGAGATAAGCAGGGGCTCATGCAAGATGGCACTGGCTTTATAAAGGTTGGGCCTTGCATACATACAGGAACTCGTGTGGGTACTCCACGCATGCGTGTAGATTACATGGCTGCGTGCACTTTACACAACCACGCAAAGCCACAGAGTCCCGGTCCCACGAGATGTCTGACCCGGAGATGGCTATTCTGAACCGGAAATAGTTAGGCGGTCTGCCGGGCAAGCCCAACCGTGTGGACATGTAATTTTCTATCACAGCACCCACACAGTGGGTCACAACTGTCTATTAACTACAGTTCCAGATAATCCATCACCCTCTTTTGACCTTCAGGGCACTGCATACACTTGGTCTGAAACATATGTGCAGACAAAATACCCAAACATGTAAAAATAAATAAACCTTCAAAAAACCACCAGGAAAACTTTTTGCTTTCTGATAGTACTAGAGACTGAACCCAGGGCCTTGACTATGATAGGTAAACAGAGTACCTTTGAGTTATATCCTTAGCCACTGGCTCTTTGAGACAAGGTCTTGTTATGTAGCATGGGCTAGCTTCAAACTCACCATGTAGCCCAGGTTGACTTTTGATTTACAGTTTTTTTCTTTCATTGCTCAAGAGCTTAGATTACTGCTGTTTTCTTTCAGATTACCCATTCTTAAACTTCCTAGGGAGGTTGTCACTCCTTTATGGCCTGGCAGGAATTTGGCTTCTTGTTCTATTTGACCAAACAATTCCAGTTGCTTTAAATTATTTTGCACTTTATAGCTGCCAGGTAGATTTGTAATCACAGGAGCTTTCTAGCCCAGAGCTTTGAGTGAGTTGCTTCTACCTCCTTTAAACTTTTACTTGGTACCATTTTTAAAGAATCTCCACAGAGCCCTGAGAGTAACATCTGAGCTTGTTAAAGGCTTTCCTATAGAAGAAACATCATGGGTTGTCTGTGTGCCTGAACTCAGCACAATGTGAAGTAAAACCAAAAGTTTTACTGTAAGCTACACCCTAAGTGTGAGTGGCCAGCTAGTTATTTTGCATTTAACAAGGCCTTAAGCCAGCATCAAAGATTGCAAAGGAGGCATTCAAAACCCAGCTGGAAACTGTTATCTCCTCTTCCTAGTCTAAGGAAGAAAAGAGTTGAATTGGAGTTTTGAAGATCACTGTTTGCAAAGATCCTTCTGTGAGCTTTCAGTCTCTATCTTGAGGAGCAAGAGAAAAGAGGGTGATTTTTGGGGGGTGTAGAAGGGGAGGGACATTAGGGAAATAACCCCCATGGGGAGCTACACTTCTTTTTAAAGCTTTTGTGTGTCTTACTTCTGAAAAATATCTACATAACAGAAGACAGCAGCCATCTGGCTGTGACTGTGGAGAGAAGAGAGCAGCAGAAACTGCTCTGTTTGAAGTTGAGATTTTGATGTCCTTTGATGAGCTTTAACAACTTACTTAACCAGTTTCCCTGCTAAGCAGGCACGAACACTTTCCTCTGGGCGGGTGGGAGACCCCTATCAGGCTGTCTTATATCCAGCTTAAGAGTTTCACAGGAGAAGCAGATGGACCATCACAGGAACTGTGCATGATAAACTCAAAAAAGCTTCCAAGAGCCTACAAGTGCGTTAAGAGAAAAAAGCCCCCCTCTCCTCCAGAGAGAGAGAGAGAGAGAGAGAGAGAGAGAGAGAGAGAGAGAGAGAGAATGGTTTCCTCATCCTTGCCTTCTCCACCTCTCCATCATCAGGAGGGGGTGGAGGGAGTCTAGAGCATTGGCCAGGTGGGGAAAGAGAGTGGCCATACACCCCCTTTCCCCACAGCTGCTAACCCAAGCAGAACAAATATGGGCTGGGTGAAATGTGCAGAGGAGAAAAATTTTAATTTTAAATTATGGGTATCCTGTGTCTGTGTGTGTGTGTATGCACATACCCCTGTGTGCATGTGTGTGTGTGGGCACACACTCAGCTCCTGCCCTCAGAGACCAGAGGGGCATCAGATCCCCTGGAACTAGATTTACAGGCAATTGTAAGTGGCCTGACAGGGGTGAAACTGAACTCAGGTCCTTTGCAAGAGCAGTACATGCTCTTAACCACCAAGCCATTCTCTAGCCCCTGATATTTTTAAGCTTTAATGAACATGTGCTTTTAAAATTATTGTTATTTGGGAATATTCACATAGGTTTATGAAAATAAAGAGAAAGATCACAATGACTTCCTAAGATTTTCTAGGGGAAATATAATGAAAGAAATAATCTCTTAGAACAGTAATGGAAAAAAAGAATGCCTTCTTTTATTGCACCCAAGTAGTCTTCCTTGTTCGATGCAATGCTTACAGATTTGGGACCTAAAGGTGGAAGCTGCAGGGCTTATTATAAAGGAAATATTTGGAACCCCAACCAAAAATGTTTTTGCAGTAGAACACTGTTCCTTGACTTAATCACAAAAGCAATCAAAGCTTTAAAATTGAGGCTAAATAAATGTACTGTGTAAGTTACCTCACTGTCAGTGCATAGTAGTCTTTTTTTTTTTTTCCATTTTATTTTGCAAGATATTTTGGGGTATGACTAATGTTTTTTGTTTTCTGGTCCCACCTTCAGATATAACTTATCAATTTAGCTACTACACTGATTCTGTTTTCAAAAATGTCTCTTCAGAGACAGAGTAGGTAAGCAAGAGGGGGGGGGGGAATCTGTAGATGATGAGGTCAAAATCTTTTCCTCTGTGGACCTCATACTAACTTCTAGAGGCTACCTGATTGAATTTCAGCTGAAGTATGGGAAGAGCGGCTGAGGAAATGGCTCAAAGGTTAAGAGGGCTGCTGTTCTTCAGAGTATCTGAGCTCAGGTCCCAGCATCCATATCAGGTGGCTCAGACCACCTGTAACTCCAGCTCCTGGGGAGGTGACACCCTCTTTTGGACTCTGTGTGCACTTGCACATGCATACATAAAGACACATACAGACACACAGACACACACAGACATACACAGTTACACAGACACACACACACAAACACACACAACACACACACAGACAGACACAGACACACATACATACACATACACAGACAGACACAGACACACAGACATACACACACTTACACACATGGACACACACACACTCATACACACACACATACACAGGTATTCTGGTCATATGAGTGGGCTGTAGAGTTCAAACACATGGCCACAGAAACAGGTTCTGGTAGTGTGTCCCTCAGAGGAAGAAGGTCGTGGGACAGGCCCTAAAATAACTACTTCTGTGAGAGTGGCATTTGTATTAAATGACTGTGAAGTTAGAGAACCAGTCAAATGCATGTTCATATTTTCAAAGAAAATCAATAAGACATGGTTTCATTAAAACTAAGGAATAATAATATTCTTGCAACTCCTCTTCAAAGGAGGCCACGTTACGAACTGAACACCAGGAGCTAAAAAGACAACAGAGGCAAGTGTGTGTGTGTGCATATTGATCTGCTTTATATCTACACAACTTCTTCATTTGGGGAAAGCTCTGTGTGATTAAAGAAAAAGCCCCAAGACCATTCTAGTAAGTTCAGAACAATTTTTTTTTAAGGAATAAAAATAACTCTGCATCACTTATTCTACTTCTTGACTTATTTTGGTAAGTTATTAGCTAGGTTCAGCCAGAAAAATAATTTCAAACTGAACTGGGTCAATTGGTCTTTTAGTCATCAGCTTGGAGTGAGGATTCAGAAATGTGAGTTCTCCAGCTGCCTTAGTGGGGTGACATGCGTTCTGGAGCAGAGGTGGTTATAGTAGGCTGGCCTTTGTAAGTGACATTAGTTTTTGGAGAAAGAAAAAATGGCAGCTGTTTTGAGAGGTTAAAAAGAATGAGACCGTGTAGGCGACAGAGAGCAAAGGGGCGCAGCAGAGGCCAGTGGAAGGTTGTCTTGGTTACTGGTGGGTGCGTTTCCTCAAAGGTCCTGTCTTTAGTGACATCAACGATACCAATGGCAGGTCTTAGGTCTTACAATGTAGTCTCATGTTGTCATAACATTTTGTTTGCTTATTTTGTGTCCCCTTTGGACTAAAGGGTTTCTGCTATCTGTAGCCCAAAGTATAATTTGCTGAGCTATTTATCCAGTTGCAAAACAGATGTTGACAGCTCAAACCAATTCTTTGGCTTGCATTGCCTGTGGGCTGATTCCTTTCAAAGAGTAAGGCTGCCACCTGCTCAGGAACTTTGAAGAACATTCTGATCAAATACGCAGACTTCCCTTTGCTGTTTGTATCTCTGACTTGACTCCTTTGACAAGCCCACTCACCTAAAGTACATTAATGACAAGAAAAAAGCATTTCTAAAGAATCTACCATTAGTCATATTAATATTCAGCGCTGGAACCCAAGCTTTCTTAGCCTGTGTCTTCTTATGCTGTCGCCACAGCATCTAATTACTCAACATACCTAAAGATTCAGCCCCTGTGTAAATCATGCAATTTCTTTTTTAATGTTTATTTCATTTTATGTACATGAATCTTTGTCTGAAAATATGTCTGTGCATTGTGTATGTGCCTGGTACTCACAGATGTTAGAAGAGGAAATTGGATCCCCTGGAACTGGAATTATAGATAGTTGTAAGAGATTGTGTGGGTGCTGGTCATCAAACTTGGGTCTTCCACAAGAGCAGTAAGTGCTCTTAACGGCTGAGGCTAAGCCATCTCTCTAGCCCCTGTAAATCATATGAGAATGAGAGATTAATATTAGGTTTAGAGTATTCTAACTTGACAGGAAATTTTCTAGTCAGAGCATAAACAGCTCTGGATTATCTAGCTACACATGTTTTTGCTCCTTTTAAAATACAAGACCTGTTTTATGGTAACCACATTTTGCAACATGTTTTCTAATACTACTACTCTCACGCAGACCCTATCTTGAACTAGACACAGTTTTATGAAATTTATATGTTGACCACCCATGCACTGTCCAGTAGCCAAGCAAGAGGCTTAGTCATCCCAGGGCCTTATGTCCTGTGTAATCAGTGCACTGCGTGATCACATAATCTATGCGCATGAGTGGCATAGCTATATAAGCCCATATGCACATGTGCATGTGTGTGGGGTGGGGGGAGAACCTATAAAAAGCAGGTTCCATATTATCCCTTCTCTCTCTCCCTGCATGACCATGACCATTTCTCATTGGCCTAAGTACTCCCTTCTGTTCCATTCTCCTAATAAACTCTTACAGTGGGGGAAAAAAAGAAATTTATATGTATGATCTCTATACTCAAAATTAATACATGATTAGTTCTTCACAAGAATTTGTGAGATAGGCACCGCTGTCCTCATTTAAATTATTAAATTATTTTATTATCTATTACATTTATATAATCACTGGAATACTCATTACCAATGGGGATAAGAGCTCTGAAAAAAAGAAATAAAAACACGAAAGGTAACAGGAAATTCAGTTACTAAAGTGGCCATGGAAGGCTCCTTGGCAGAAGTGATATTTCAGCCATGTTTGGAAAGGTCGAGAAAAGAGCACAAAGAAGTGGGAGTTTCTGTTGATATGCTCTTTTTACATTGTGAATTGCCTTTGGAAACTTCTGAACAAAAGGAAATACCACTTTCTAGATTGACCCAGACACTATGCATGCTGGATATGGTAGCCACATCTATAATCCCAGAATTCTAAAGAAGACTCATGAGTAGAGTTCAACCTGGGCTACTGTAGCAAAACTCAAAAACCCCCTCAAACGCCAAGGGGCAAAAAGCGTATAGATTAATTTGTTTCTATATATAGAACAGAACGACTGAAGTACTAATAAACCTCAAATGAATGTCTAGTGGGATATTCTTAAGTCAGATAGCAGAAGGCTTCTTTACTGTGTTGGCTGCACACTAAATGTCAACAGTGGCTTTTAAACATTGTAAGAGAAAAATTATTTCCCAGGGAATGTGCCACATCCCAGGGAACAGCTGGGACTGAGCACTGTAACAAAATGGAAGAGGGGTTGAAGGGGTGGATTGAAGGGTGAGCAGGCTTGGGCCATCCAGGGATGTAGTAGCCCCAGGAATGTTCCAAGGGCCACAGGCTCTTTCCTCAAGATTTCTTTAATCTTTGTAACTTCTTGCTATTGTTTTTATAGCTAATAGAAATGGATTTACTTTTCTAAATGGTCTCTAAGCTCATAATAAGAAACATTATTTCCCACTTGGGTTTCAAAATTGTGAAACACTGTTGTCTTTGCCTGCTTCAGTTTAGGGCATTAAAAATGTGAAGGTTATTAAAACTGAGTAGGAGCTTAAGGACCTTATAGAAAGATACAGAAGAAGAATTAGTAATAAGAAAATGCCAAAATCAGTCTCAGCTGGATTAAACTGGTTAGCACCAATTTCTTGGGAAATGTACATCTTGGTTCCATTCAGGATACTGACCAAATAGATAAATTCTTATCACCTGAATAGAACATGTTACAAACCTTAGGCTAGAGGTAAAATCCTGTATTCATTATTGTTATATAGTTTGTCAACACAGGGGGATTAATTGGTTCCTAGAACCTGGATTTGCCTATCAGGCCCTCAAAAATTATTGCTTGATTTATGTTCAATGTATATATTGAAAAACCATGGCTTTGGTATTGATTTTGGTACCACGGGTGGTTCCAAAGGAAGAGAATCACAAGCACGGACTTTCTGAATTGGTCCTGTGACATTTGGAACTGATTCTAGATGAGTTTAACAGTGTTAATGGTTAGTCATTTCCAATGCAAAGGAAGTTTTAATAGTTCACAGTGTGACCTAACAATAGAAATAGACAAACTGTTACCATTTGTATACTCCCATTCAGCCACTTACAAGAAGTTAAGCATATATGACACCTTAACATTTTTTTGTGTGTCAAACTCTTAATATATAATGGTATTGGCTGGTGTGATGGTTAATATTGTCAGTTTGACAGAATCTAGAATCACCTGGGAAATGGGTCTCTGAATTTCCCTGTGGGGATTATCTTGATTATGTTTAATCACACGGGAAGACCTACCTTAATTGTGGGTGGGAGCATTCCCTGGGCAGGTGATTCTGAACTGTATAAAAGAGAAAGTGAGCTAGTAGATATTTACACCTGTTTCCTGATGGTGGATGACATGTGATTGACTCTGGGCCCCTGCTGCCTTTGACGTCCTCACTATCATAGATTTTGCCTTGAACTGTGGGCATAAACAAATCCCTTCTTTCCTGGGTTTCTTTTATCAGAGTATTTTATTGCAGTCACAGGAAAGGAACTAAGGTGGCTGATTTGTTTCAGTGGTCCCTAGGCAGAGCAGGAAACGGGAAGGTCAGGGTTGCAGAGGTGTTGGGATGATTATTGCAACCCCATAGCCTACCACCTAAGAGGTGCTTAGATAAGGTGTGGACACAGTGCTGGAGGACTTGAGAGAATTGCTCCACCGGTTGGAAAAGTAAAGATGTTGGACCAGATTGGAAACTTTAAGGGCAGGGACAAGCTTTGCTCACCTTTGAAAAATCTCACAATGTCTTGCCTTACTACCTTTTTACTGGTATACGCTTAATAAAGGTTGGCCAAATTGGGCCACATACTTGATGACAGGGCATTTCTTTCCCTGCTAAGGTTTTAACACCAGTAGAACTGTCTACTAGCTGATGAACGAGTACTGCTGTGCAAAATACTGTTGAACTAATGAAGTAAGTTTATTTATATCAATTTGCTTACTTCAGAATAAACACTTCTTACGTGGAAGTTTTTATTTTTGTATTTTTTAGATTTTATATCTACTACTACTAAGAAACTTGGACATAGATATTCTAACTTGGTATTAATTTTTGGGATGTAGCCAGCATCACTTCTGATTTTTCTTTCCCTTCAGTTAAGTGAGATCATATTAACCAAATCATCTGGTTGTTATGAAAAATAGTTTAATAAAAATATTCCCATCCCAAAGCACCCCTTTGGTGATGAGTGACTGTTGGAATAATGAGGTGGTAATCCCCAGCTCATCAGGAGGGAGAGAACTGAGAACAGCATCCGGAAGAGAAGAAACTTGCAACCTCCCCTAGGGGACAATTACAGTAATAATCACAGCAAGCAACACCATCGAAACTCCAACAGCACTTTCCCAGGATGCCATGCCCCTGGTGGGATGTCTACATGCCAACTGGAAGGGGCTGAGGCTCAAAGACTTGTCTTGAGGTTGTGCTGAGTGACAGTTTGCCTCTAGCTGAGGAGACAACTGTTAGGCTAACAGTATGGGGGTGTACTGGTGAGCAGAGGGGAGGGTGATGGTGAGGAACACTGTGTTAAGCTGCTTTTCTGTCTCAGTCTCCCAAGCTACTTCTGGAGGGTGATGCACAGTGCTTTGTGTTTGAGAACACCCTCTCTGCACAGTGTCTGTTGAAGGAAGTGTCTTTCAGTACACCATCTGTTGAAGTCTCTGTTGAAAGAACCATTTGTGCTCTAACTTCTGCTTTGTGGCATTCTCTTATTAGATGGAATTAACAATGTAAAAGGGAAATGTCAAAGGAAGGCCTTCATGAAAGTTATGAGTGTGTCACATCTCATTTGATGTTGTCTGGTATCAGTGGTCGAGAATGCTCCCATCTATATAAAAGCTCCCAGTTTGCTACATTGGTAATCAGGACAGGGGATGACAGATTTGACCAAGATAAATGTATTCCCTTTGTCCCAATCATTATATTAAGTATAGCTTTGTCCTAGAACCTCCTAAATGTTTTGGAATATGCCTAATTACATTTCTGAAAATGAAACAGTGTCAGTTACTTACATGTAACAACTCAAGAGAAGCTTCCATGGTTCTAATCAAATATGTACAAAAGGCAAGAAACACTTTTATCTCAAATTCACACGCTGGTCTCTTTCATCAAGTTGCTGCAGAGGATCTTCTGATTTCTGACTAGTGTGAATTAAGAATCTCAATTTCTTCCTTCAGCGTTACCAGTCAGATCCTTGATGGAATATTTGAGCTACACCTTACGGCGCATGCTCCAAGTGGCAGAATCCACCCTTGATGCCAAATTGAGCTTTATATATTAAACAGCGTATTTGTTTTTTGATTCTTGAGCTTTGCCTGGGGCACCTTCTATAATTAATCTTCCCTTAGGTTTAGAAGACTCCTGCCCATTCCTCTTGGGTTTGTTAAAGAAAAGAAAGTTTTCATATGAAAAAGTCCTTATCTGGTGTCATTTCATATAGATTTTACTCTTTAAATCCACTTTCTTTTAAAATCCAGTGAATGCCTCAAACTAGAAAGATGAAAAACCTGCATATATCCACCGCCCATCAACACTGGCAGATGGACAACACAATACAGTAAAGGAAAGGAGTAACTTTTAAATATCTGTGTATTCTCCATTCCCATCACACACTTCTGCTGAACGAGGCGGCACAGCACGGAGTCTGATATCGTTGCAGTGTCTTCACGAAGCACTAATTGAATACTCCGCATTAAAAAGGCCCATAAAAGAATCGCATTCAAGCCAATACAAACAACAAACCTTGCGAAGGCTGCTCTCAGTTCTAAGAGAGCGGCAAGAGGAAGATTTGCTTCAGGAGTGGTTTTCCTGCTCATGGCATGATTTTGAAAATCTTGTGGACTGAATTTGTCGAAGCTGAGCAAGTGCCTCACTAATTAATTCAGGAGGACCAGGAAGTGATTTTAAATGCATCCATTTCAAGTCAGTCATCTCCAGGAATTTATCCCTAATCCCAAGGGAATACCCAAGAGGACAAGCTAATTATCTTTAATCACTTCATTAATAGGTAATTCTTGCCAAGAGTAATTCTTACCTGAACCCACCAAGTAGCCTTTTCGCAGATAGACCCAGCCCAATCCAAACACTACTTTCAGTAAATGAGAATTTGGCCAAACTGTACATTGCTATAAATAATTCTAAATGTATCTAATTCAAAAGCAGTAATGAAAAAGCCACCTTTTGTTTTGTCTTTAATCACAAAGGCACTTTTAGAACGCTCTCAGGACCAAGAGCTCCCCTCATACCTGCAGACAGTGGTGCTGGCTTGCTCCCTCCTCTTCCTCTCCACTTCCCCTGCCCGCTTCCAACCCCAGCTTCTCAGCCACTTTGTTCTGCCCTTTCTGTTTGCTCTTAACCACTGAATGACTTCTCATCTCAGGTTCTTTCTCTCCGTGTTTCTTCTTCATTTAAATGCTCAGACCTGTTTCTGGTCTGGCCACCTACATGGACAGATTTGTGTCTTTTTCATAGGTGACCCATAGGACCAGCTCAGGTTTTACAGGGTCTGACTTAGTAGTTTCTCAATTTCCCCCCATCTGAAAAATACAAGGAGGTCTGTTCTAGTGAAATGTGTTCATTTTACTTTTTTTGTACTCTTGGGTCATGTGGTGAGTGTTACTGCCTCTGTTATGGTCATTTAATAAAGAGTCTGAATATTTATAACATGTCTTCCAGGGGTGCCATTTGTGTGTGTGTGTGTGTGTGTGTGTGTGTGTGTGTGTGTGTGCATGAGTGTGCATTTCCCCAGTTGCCTTTTATTCAGTAGGGCTCAAATTTCACTTGAAAAAAAATGCAATGTAATTTTCATAGGGGATTGCTGGGCCTATCTTCACTTTATGGACTGGGAGGCTTGGATGGACCACAGAGTTCTTAGGTCCAGGTTCCCAGGCAGTGTGGTAACTACTGCTTCAAGGACAGGGCTTGGGACCTGTTGCTCTAGAGATAAGGCAAGAGAGGGGTTAATGCTTCAGCTTGAGAGGTACTTATGATATGTGTATGTGGGGAGGGTATTTTACATTTTATTATATTTGTTATTCTTTAAAACAATTTTAACTTTAATTTTTGGTCATATTCTTCCCCTCCCCAAGTCCTTCCAGATCCTCCCCCTTCTCTACCCACCCAACTGTAAGTTCTTTCTCAAAAAACAAACAAAAATTCAATACAACCACAAAATGCCCCCAAAACAAGAAAAAAACTGGACCAAAATAAAGGCATGCACACACACACACACACACACACACACACACACACACACACCAAAACACAGAAAACAAAAAACAACAAAAAACCCTGTGGAGTCCATTATATGTTGGCCAGCTACTCCTGAACACGAAGCCTGATCGGGAGTGGCTGACGTACCCAGTGTCACTCAATTAGAGAAAACTGATTTTCCATTGAGTCGCTTATAACCCTGCTTCTCACCTTTGCAGCTTTGGCCCTTGGCTGCTAAAGCTCCCTCAACTTCCAGTGCTTCACTGTTAGAACAGCTTAGCAACCATTCCTCAGAACTCTTTAAGAGGGAGAATGTAGAAGAGGTCTACTCAAGGATCTGAAAGGACCTGAAGTGTGGTGGGTGGCTTGTTGTTACTAATTTTTTTTCCCCCCAGAGACAGGCTTTCTCTGTGTAACTTTGCGCCTTTCCTGGGACTCACTTGGTAGCCCAGGCTGGCCTCGAACTCGCAGAGATCCACCTGGCTCTGCCTCCCGAGTGCTGGGATTAAAGGCATGTGCCACCATCACCCAGCTGTTACTACTTTTTATTTCTTCTCTAGAACTCCATTTTTGGGGCATTGAATCATACAGGATCTTTTAAGCATTCATTTGAGGAAAATATGTGCCTGACTAGAAAATAAAATACTTGGGAAGACTTTTGATAAAATAGTGATCCTAACATTTGTCCAGACTTGTACAACAGAAACTGAAAGAGTTTTGAAAGCAAGTTTCTTTTTAAAGATTCCAAATCTTTAAAATATGTGCTCACAAGATATGAAAATATAAAGTTGCGATAATCAAAACAACATGCTATTGACTTAGAAAATGGCAAATGAGTTAAAGAAATAGATTGAAGAAGTCTATCAGACACAGGCATATTTATATGAATTTATCTATCTATTTGAAGAAGAATACATGTAAATGGATACACGGAGAATTTCAAGTTTGTGAAAAATATGTGGACTATTAAACCATGTTGGGAACATTAACTATGGATTTAAAATAACTTTGATTCATGCCTTAGATCACACAAAAATAATGTCTAGGTGAGTTTTTTAAAATCTAAAATATATTAAAAGAAAAAATCCAGCCAGGCGTTGGTGGCACACGCCTTTAATCCGAGTACTTGGGAGGCAGAGGCAGGTGAATCTTTGTGAGTTCGAGGCCAGCCTGGTCTACAGAGCAAGATCCAGGAAAGGCGCAAAGTACACAGAGAAACTCTGTCTCAAAAAACCAAAAAAAAAAAAAAAAAAAAAAGAAAAAGAAAAAAGAAAAGAAAGAAAAAAAGAAAAAACCCTGCAATATTTCTATAATCTTGGAGAATAAAAAAGAAATAATGGTAAAAATTCTGGATTGAAATATCAGAAATTTATATTAATAATCTACATACAAAAAACTACTCATTTGAAATAAAGATAAAAGTCAAAATGGCCTGACTTAAACTATTTTAAAGTCAAAATAAAAATATTTGAATCCAGTTATTATTAAGAAAATCATTAATTTCCTTATTATTGAGGAAATTATTAATTTCCTTATTCCTAAGGAAATTATAGTGATCATTATTAAGGAAAGGACTGGGTAATAAAACTAAATTTTTAAAACACTAAGAGAACAAAATACACAGAAGACAATCTTAGAACATGGGGAGTAAGCTGGACAGTAGCCAGTGGAGAAGAGGAAGGAGACCTTGAAAAGATACAGGTAGAGAAGCATGGCATCACTAGGGCTGTCCAAGGCCATCAAGGTTAAAAATGAAAATTTATTAAGTTTGGTAAAAAGCAAGAAATGCACATTTTTGGAAATGAAAATCTACCTCTATCAGTTTCTGCATTAGAAATATTTTCATGTAGGAGCAATAATAATCATAATGCTGTTTATTGAGGCATTTAAAATTATTTAAAGTTTTTTGAAAATAATTTTTCATCTAATATATATATATATATATTTATTTATTTAACAAAGATTTACTTGTTTCTTCTTTTTCTGTTTTTGATTTTCTTTTTAATTTACTCTTGTGTCTTTCACATTATGCATCTCGATCCCGTTCATTTCCCCCTCTCTTCATAACCACCCGCAACCTCCTCACCAAAATAAAATAAAATAAAATTTAAGAGGAAAAAAAAGAGAAAGAAAAAGAAATCAATCTGGAAGCTGTAGTGTGACCAGTGAGTCATGCAGTAAACCCTTTTATCCATTTATCTTTACTTGCAAGTGTTAGTTGAAGAGAGTCATTGATGTGGTTTGAGGCCTCTGGTTTCTGCTACACTATTGATGCCAAGCACTCAGTGGAACTCCTCTTGGTTATCCTGTTGTTTCCCTGTATCATGGAGATGCTGCAGCTTTGGATCTGCAGGACTGGCCTCTTCACATGCTCCAGCAGATTATAGATAGGGTGGACGTTGGGGTGGGACAATTTATAACCTTGGTTTTGGGCCTGGGTAGTGGCAGGGTTGATCATCCCACCAGATGTCAACCATCCTCACCTCCAGTTGTGGCCCTCTGTGTTAAATACCACCTGTTGCAAGAAGAAGATTCTCTGATGAGGGCTAGATGATGCATTGATTTATGGGTATAGTAATATATCCATAAGAGTAATTTTATTGTCATGTTCCTTTAGTAGAACAATAATAGTAAAATTTCCCCTAGAGCCCATCACATATCTAGTCTGGAGTTATAATGTTAGAAATATTTCTTGGTCTTTGTATCTGTTCTTGTCTGTGTTGGGTGAGTGTTCCAGTCTTTGGTTGCAGTTGCTCTCTCTGAATAGTAGACTAATGTGGTGGCTGTGGGTTTCCTGGTAGAGAGTGCTTCTGTGGGTAGGCAGGTGAAGAAAGGAATGAAGAAAGGAAAGGTCAAAAGGGACTGTGGGAAAGAGGTCTGGAACAAGTCTGCACCAAGAGGCAGGGTACATAGGAAATTGAGGTGTGTTGTGTTGGGAGGAGGGGCTCCTGTAAGCAGGCTGCTAAAGGACTAAGAGTAAGTCTGTAGAAATCCTAATGAAGTACAGGAAGGACAGTGAAAAATCATCTACCCAAGTCCCAGTTCAGTGGAGCCACAGTGGATCTCTGGTAGAAAGTGTCCCTACAGGTTGGTGGCTGACATAAAGTAATGGAGATGGGTTATAACAGAAGGGCTAGAGGGTCAGCAGGAAAGAGGTAAGCTGGGTCTGTCTGCACCAAGAATGGATTCCCCATGGCTGAGGCATTTTTCTTAAGACTAAGAAAATTCAAAGCAATTAATGTGTGCCTCCATGGAAACTGGTTAATTAGGTGGTGGGATAGCCCTCCCGTGGCCCTTAAATGTTATGAAGAGGAATACCCAGAAGAACTCTGCCTACAAGGGCTCATTGACTGATTAGAGCTTGAGTCGGGTGGAGAGGATGGAATGCTGCAGGTCCAGAGCTAGGTTATTTTGGGGGCATTTTTTAGCCCACTTAATAACATTTACAGCCCCCTTTATATATGTCTTAACGTATTTCATAACCCCTAGGTAAATTCTTTGGAATGTATGAATAGATCCTTAGTTTCTAGCAACTGAAGAGCTAATAATGCTGTCAGAATGTATTTAAGGCTTATAGCAGAGTTTCCTTCCCTTTTCTATGATTCATCTACTTGATATACCCACCAACATATTTTCAAACTTTGGTATTTTATGACCTTCTTTGTTCTATTCCTATGAAAAGCTGATGAAATTTCTACTTCACTGGTATTTTAGGAAACCTGAACCTGAAATCCTACACTATGATCACTTATATTTGGCTCCAAAATTGTGTATAATATCTAGAAATTTGCTTTAGAGAGGTGGGACAGACAATGCATAAAACTATTGAGAATTTGAAAACATTTAAAAACTACCGATCAACTAAGAATACAAATTTCTTGATTTCTGGTCTAGAAAATGGTTATTTCTTTAAACAACACTCCAAAAACACACACTAGAATTCAGTGACAGGAGAGACTAAAGTACACTGGACTAGTGGTCCTTAAATTTCAATATACATTAACTACAGCTAGAGTGTTTGTTGAAGCACAGATTGGCTTCAGCCAATAATTTTTTATTAAATATTTTTCATGCAATATACTTTGATCATATTTTTTCCTTCCTCCAACTCCTCTGAGACCCTTCCCACCTCTCTACCAACCCAACTTCATGTTCTTTCTCTCTTTTGCTCTCAAAAAGAAAAAACAAACTAAAACAAGCAAGCAAGCAAAGAACCAAAATACCAGTAAGACAATAACAAAATCAAACAAAACACACACACATACAAGAGCATGAAGTCTGTTCTGTGTTGGCCAACTGCTCTTGCACATAGGGCATGCCCTGAAGTGTAGTTGATATACCCAGTGTCCCTCATTTTAGAAAACTGGTTTTCCCTCTCCCAACAAGTATCAATTGCTAATAGCTTCTTGGTAAGGGGTAGGATGTTGTGTCCACTTCCTCTTTTCTGTGTTGGAGTTTTGTTTGGTTTGAATGTTGTCACAGTCTCTGTGAGTTCATATGTGTATCAGTCCTGTTGTGTCTGGAGAACTCTATTTTCCTGGAGTCATCCATCACCTCTGGCTCTTCCTCCTCTTCTGCATTCATTCATGAGCCCATGAGCCATCTCATTTAGGGCTGAGTGCTCCAAAGCCTCTCACTCTCTGCACATTGTCCAGTCGTGGGTCTCTGTGTTAATACCCATCTGTTACAAAAAGCAACTTCTCTGATGAGGGCTAGCTGATGCACTGACCTATGTGTTTTAGTATCCTACAGCTTTGCAGGTTTTTATAAGCAGAGGAATAAAATACAAGTGAAAAAACCTGTCAAATAATTAAACCATTATTATATATATATAAAGAATAGTCATAGCTATCATGTGACTATGTCAATTTTTTTTTTTTTTTTTGTAAATTAGAGGGCATGAGAGGAATGAATTGCCAAAGGAATGGATGATGTAAATAGGAGCCAATTATCTTTGTCTGTCACATGAGATAGATCCACAAATGAACAGCTCCTCTAAGGCTGCATCTCATGTGCATTGAGTCCATTTCTTTATAGAGCTACTGAACATCACATATGACCTTTGAATACTTGAAATTTTCTTCAAGGCTGAGAAAAGCATTAGAAAGAACAGACCCTTTGAGGATTTTCTTTTTCTTTTTCTATCCATTATTTCTCCCTCATCTCAGTAGGAGTTGAAATGACAGAATGGTTGCTTTCTGTTTTTAACCCAGCTTTTTCTAAGTTGGGGAAGTGATTGAGAGTCTTAACCTTGTTGAAAAATATCATAGAGATGATGAAATGAACAGTAAGGCAGGCAAAGATCTTTATCAGATTCTAGCCAAGGTTTATAAAAGTCTGTGGCCAGCATCTTCATTGCACATGATTTCTAACTTTCTGAATAAATGAGCGCATTTATGATTATGAAAAATATAACACGATAGGCATTTCTGATCTTGAAAATATCCCAAGTTCAAATGGAAATCTATGTTTGTGGCAAATGACTTAGCCAGGACAGTAGTGGGGAAGATATGAGACAGGCTTGCTGAAAAACATGAGCATTTGTGGGTAAAGTTCGATTGTGTTTAAGTTAGAGGGTTCTCTATACCTGTCCTTGACTTTATGAAGGTCCAACCATGAACTAGTCAGAAAGTCCCACATTCCAAAGTTAAGGTTATACCTTTTGTCAGTGCTGGAGAGTGAACCCAGGTAAGCATGGTAAGTAAACATTGTACCACCAAGTCCCTTGTCCCTAAGGTTGCCCATTCTGAATCCAGTGACACATGAAATGTAGACTGAGCAAGATTGCCTCCTACAACTGTATTTCAGCTGTGAGCAGAGATAATCAGGTGGGTTGAAGTCAGAAGCAAAGGAAGAACTAAACAGCATATGAACTGGAGAATACAGGGGAGGCTACTTTGCTCACTTGGCTAGGGAGTAAAATGTGGAGGGTACTCTTTGGTTTGGCTGCCAACTTGGTTCTTGTAACAGCGTGAATGGTGAAGCTAAATGAAGTCTTGATAGGAATTCTCTTCGGGCTTCTAGAAATTTTCCTAAGGTGAGTCATTAACCTGGATCTTTGGTATTTGGGGCTGAAGATGAACACCTGAGCAGAACTTCTCCCCTGCCCTGCCATCCCTCCTTTCCTAGGTCATCTTTTGAATGTTTCCTTTCCTCTTGAGCAGCTGTATTAAGTTGCCAGGGGAAACGTCAGTCTAAACCCTCATCTTTCACTGGTTCTACTTAAGTCTAAGCCACCATTTTCTTGATCTCACTTATAACTGGTACTAAGTTGCTTGGCACTTTGCATACTTTTGAAATTATTAGAGAATTACCACGTGCAACACCTAGCAATTAGGAAGTCAGTGTAGGTATGTTTACTTACATTACGCTACAGAAGGTCAAACATCTGTATGCCAATTTCACTTGAAGTTACCAACAGAGGAAAATAACCCCCAAACACAACTTTGTAGTGAATATTAAACTTTCCATAGGCACTCTGTTACAATGGTCTTGTTGCGAGAGGAACTGAAGAGAACTAGATCTTGGTGTTAAAGTCCATATGACTTTTTTTCTGTTGATGTGTTTCCTGCCTCGAAAAGGTGTTTCCATAAAAATGTGTAAAGAAAATTACAGAAGTAGAGCTAAAATTTATTTTCTCTGACTATGTGTTAATATAGTGCCAATGAAAGGCAACAGTGTTTGTCTAAATGCACTATGAATGTATTAGAAACTTCCATCTGTAATCAGCAAATATGTCTCAAAGTGTAGTCTTGTAAGAAAAAGAGAAGCAAGTTATCAATGGAGTTTCCTAATTGTCTTCTAGAATGTACAAACACTTTCATTCTTTATATACTCTTCCCCTTAAGAGGAAAGGCTACTGAGAGCAGTCAATGAAAGCAAAAGGGAACATTTGTGTGTGGTTCAAACTGTTTATTAATTATTTGCCTTTCTGCATATGAGTGCCACAGGAAATGTATTATAGGAATTTTAAAAGAGAGGAACAAAGTAAAATCAACCAATTTGGATGACTTAATTTATGAAAAACAGAAGAAATTGTAACCAGCACATGGATAATTTAACTTTCGCTGTCTACAGAGGGATGATATTTCCTTCCCTGATCTGGCTGTCTTAGAAGAGAACCAAACACAGTGTGGAGCTCTGAGGAAGCAGCACAAGCTTTCATATCCCACTTTAGCTGCCAATGTTTTATGACCGAACAGATGTGTATGCAAATCACACCTGCTCACCCTCCAGAAGCTGTGCTTCAGTCAAACACTTGAAAATAACTTCTGCCTGTAAGATAGAAAATGTCCTAAAGAATCTTGAAGGCTGGACAATGAAGGTGTCGGCAGCTCCTGACCAAGGTCACAGCTGAGACATATGGTCACATTTTCATGCTTTCATGGGACTCCAGGGAGCACTGGATAACCAATCAATGAAAACCTATTAGATGGGAAAATAAGCCCAGAGAATGTGCAGGGGAACAATGAGGGGTTCCGCAGAGGCTTTTCTTTTGCTGCTGTTCAGAAAAATTGAGAAGTAGCAATTGTCTTTCGTGATATCCTAACAGCAGGCTCACCGTATTTTGAGAGTCAAAGTTGCATTCAGAGAAAATGAATGGTAACATACTTGGCATTGACTGTTTTGATTACCCTTAAAATACTTTTGTTTGGTTTATACCACATATAACTTAGAAGGGGAGGCTGGGGCCTTTTCTATAATGATATACTAATGAGAGACTTGCCTCATTCTATAGCCCACACCCCACATGCCACCCAGTGTGCTAAAAGATTCTTCTTAAGGTTTTCAACCCTCCAAAAGAAAATGCATTTACCCAAGTGACTGGGCATGGTCTCAGCTGTGCTGTGCCAAGCTCCAGTACTAGTCTTCTCTCACTTGGCTTCCTGCTACTTCTTCCTGGTGAAAGAAGGCTATCTGGTACTGGCTAGAATTTATTGAGGTATGTTTGGAAGCAGCACCATGATTCTTCATTGAGTTCTTTGCAGACATGTGATGATTTATTGTTGGTGATAGCAACTGTGCTAGCCCTGTTGTGTCTGTACTTTTTATACCACTGAAGCCAAACTCACAGAGATCTTTTAGTGATGCAGCTGGTTATCTCTCTGGTGGTCCCAATTCTATGCTGCTAAGGACTTCATGCCTTTTATAGTCAGTTGTATTTTCCTATATTATGTCTTTGACATAGAAATGTGTTAAGGTCTCTAATTTTTTTAATTAATGTATAAAACACACAAAGAAAGGTAAACACAATATAAGTTTGAATATTCTGAAGAATGTCAAATGGATATACCCAGTAACTGTGATCTAGACAGAAAATGGCATACAAGTGTGATCCCTTGGATTCTACCCACAACTTCTGTAAATAAGCACAGGGCTAACTTTCAAAAGCCTAGCTTACTTTTGTCTAATTTGAAAACCTTTGAATGCTGGTCTCTGGCTTGATTTTTTAGATTTTCTTTGTTACAGAGCATTCCATTGTGTAAACTGCTTCTTCTGCCCTAAGGATGGGACTTAATTTTTAAAATATTATGTATAGAATTGTTATGCTTAGCTTCATAAATGATAAGCATGCCATTCTATTGGGTATACATTTATAAGGAGAATCACTAGATAGATTGTAGGATATTCTTGATTGTAAAATTGCCAGAAAATACCTGACTAAACAGTTTCTTAGAAAGGCCTTTCTTGATATCAGTGAAATAATCCCATTGACAATAGCCTCAAATCTCTCTCTTTGTGTCTCTGTCTTTGTCTCTGTCTCTGTCTCTCTCTCATACACACATGCCTAGACACATACAGATATGAACACATACATACCCATGCACTCACCTTGGAATAAATCCAGCCAAGAGATTAAAGACTTTTACAATGAAAACTATAAAACATCAAAGAAAGAAACTGAGGGAGACACTAGAAGATGTAAAGACCTCTAGTGTTCTTGGATTGAAAGAATTAATATTGTACAGATTCAATAGAATTCCAATCAAAATTGAAACTCCATTCTCCATAGAAATAGAAAAGCTAATCTTAAAATCATGGAAACAAACAACAACAACAACAAAAAAAACAAAAACAACAAAAAAAACCCCAAAAACTACAACAATAACAACAAAAAACTACATTGCAAAAGCAATCTTGGGCAAAAAAGAACAATGCTTAGGTAACACTATATTTGATTTTAAGCCAAACTGTAGAGCCATAGTAACAAAGAGCATGTTACCAAAACAAAAACAGGTTTTGTAGATCAATGGAGTAGAGCTCACGTTTCTGGCTGTGCAACTACAACCAACTGATTTTTGAGAAAGAGATCAATAATACACATCAGGAAAAAGGCAACAACATCAACAAGCAGTGCTGGAAAAACTCAGTATTCACATGCAGAAGAATGAAACAAGACCTCCATGTCTCACCCTGAAAATCAAATGGATTAAAAACCTCGATGTAAAAGCTCAAACCCTGAAACTGCTGGCAGGAAAAGCAGGGCTGTACTACAAGATGCACAAGTAAGGAAGTTGTCTCTAAACAGGGCTCCATCTGTTTAGGAAATAAGGTCCAGCATTTCCAAGTGGGACTTTATGAAATTAAAATGGTCTGAACAGCTAAGGAAAACTTAGTTCAATGATGAGGCAGCCTACAGAATGTAAGAGTATCATTACCCGCTACACATCTGACAGAAAGTTAGTATGTAGAATATACAAAGAACTGAAACACAAAACACCAAGAAGACTGAACATGGAATTCTCAAGATAAGAAACACAAATGGCTATTAAGTGCCTTAAAAATCTTCTACACCATTAGCCATCAAGGAGTTGCAAACTGAAACTACTTTGAGATGCCATCTTATCCTAGTTTGAATGGCTACTATGTAAAAAAAAAAAAAAATCAAATGATGTAAGTGATGGTGAGTAAAAGGGACCCTTTCCCCCTCTATTTAATTGAAGTTTTGTCATATGATATATTTCGATCATGATGTTTTGCCTCCACCAATTCCTTTCAGATCATTCCTACTTCCCTATCCACCCACCACTGAGCCCCTTTCTTCCTTAAAAAAGAAAACAAAGACAAATTGTAACAAAAACCCAAGAAATGCAGACATCCTCCCAAATGAAAATTGAAATAAACAAGGAAAAGACAAACAATAAAAAAATGCCCCCAAAAGAAAATTGAGAGAAAAGGTCTACAAAAACACCACTGAGTTTGTTCTGTGTGGGCCAACTACTTCTGGGATTGGGCCCTGGCCTGAAGTCTGGTTAGTATGTGTCATGAGACTCCATTGGAGAAAACTGATTTTAGATAAGAGACATTTGTTTCGTTCCGTTTTTGTTACACAGATGTCAAAAGATGGAACTTGGGTGACTTGATGATGGCTCAGTGATTAAGCACATTTTGCTCTTGCAGAGAACATGAGTCCAGATCCAAACAACCACCAAGTGGCTCATAACTGCCTGACTCCAGTTCTAGGGAATCTGTCTGTCTGTCTGATGCTGTCTTCTATGGACACCTGCACTCACATGTACATATCCCCCTATATGCACATAACTAATCAATTGATCAGTTAATGAAACTGTCATTTTATCTTATTTATCAGCTTTAACCTATACCTTGCCATTCCCTGCATGCCGTTTTTGATTTAAAGAGGTGAGCATGCTTAACTGTTACTACAAATATATTCCAATGTTACCCAATAAACCTGTCATAATATTTTATTGATAAGTGTCCTCTGCTGGTATTCAAGGCCTCAAAGTTTATGACAAGATGACATCTCTGTTGCTAAGATTCTGTGACATGTTCTTGACTTTTAAGACATAAACCTCCAATTGCCTTGGAAACAAAATTGTGTAGAATGAAGTCTGAAAAGCTACAACTTCAGTTTTGTGGAGTGTGGATTACTGTTATTCACCATCTGGTCCAAATTTGTATGAGACAAAGAGATCTAGCATCACACCAGCTTCCAAACCCTGGAGCACTTGTGGTACTCTGTAAAAGCCATGGCTTGCTGTCCTGGTGTGTGTGTGTGTGTGTGTGTGTGTGTGTGTGCATGTTTTCATATTTAGAGAAAATAAGAAAGATCAGGTTTCCCCTTATCTTTGTCCTTGTATTTCAGTACAGGCTAGGGAAATTTTTTGAGGATGAAAACGTTGAACACAATGCACACCCCTTCATCAGTGAGATCAGCATTGCAGAGAGACACTTTTCGAGGGCCTTTTCAATCTGCAGTTGTTTGCTCCCAAGCAACTCACTCCCGTCACAGCTTGTCTTTTCCCTCCCTTCTTCACATATAAATCCCACGTTATTCTATTTTTATGTAGCAATACAATGAAATAAAAACATGGTAAAAATTCAGCTAATACTATTGTGAAATAATGTCTATTACATATACAAGTTGATAGCAAAACAAACACACTGACTAGTAATTTTTCTGATGCATGGAAAAGACTGGAGAGTACATCTGTATTAAAGCATTGCACTCACTCAGCCAAATTCTCACAACCTTGGTCATACTCTCTGGTTCCCAGGCTACAGAAAACAGTGTCACACAATGGTACTTTGAGCTCTCAAACACATATGGAGAGGGCACCTTTTTAAAACTACCTAGGACTGAAGGTTTTTCAGAGAGGCCCGAGGAAACTAAAGGGAGAGAAGGGTGTTTTAAGACTCCAAGGTCTTTATGTGAAATATTTCTGCTGGTCATGTGGAAGGGCAGATATGAAGTAGCCTCTGTGTCTTGTTATACTCTGAAGACTCAATAGAAATGTTTTGTTTTCTAAAACACCAAAAAATGAGCAGACACAGAGCAAGAGTATAAAAATGGTAAAGCTGGGAGATGCTGAGCTTCCACTCAAATATTGTCTCCCGAGCCCCAACTTCATAGCTTCAGTACAGGGCATACTGCTTAGACTGCAATAAAATTCGTTGGAAAAATTATTTCCAAACCATCACCCCTAGCTTCAATGCACTCTGTGTATTTTATAATTCTTTACATGAGATGTGAAAATTATCATGTAAAATGAATGAAATCCCAGAGAACCTATTTACTGAGGTCAAGTGCCATCTCTTCACGCTGGATTTACTGGCAGCAAAGGATGAGCCAGATATTTTTGAAAGAGATTCGGGAACAGGTTGACATCCAAGTCTGTTGGTACCAAGCCACAACTGTGGTCCATTCCTGTAGCTGCTGGCACTTGCCTCAGAACAGGCCTCTGGTCATATTGCCATCTCACACTTGAGCAGCTGGCAGCTGCAGCTGGAAACAGAATGAGGTATGCTGGGTCAACAGGAGCAAGTCAAGCTCCCTCCATTGCATATGTGCAGTGAGTGCTGCCTGTAACTAAATCTGTTTTCTAGTCTGTTCTTTCTCTGCCTCCAGAAAAATCCATGCTTTCCTGTAAATATGCATTCCTTCAAAAATCAAGGAAAAGGCATAACAATTGAGTGCTCTGAGTTTGTTTTATTTAGTACTGCTTTTCATGCAGGTTCTAGGTTTAGTTGGTGTGTGTTCTGATTTGGTGGCTATTTTTGCTCCAAGTTGTTTTTAGCTTTAAGCCTTTGCTTTACAGCACTGTACATTAAAATCTGGAAGGAAGAAACACATGGGATTGTTATTCTTTTTTTTTTTCTTTCTTTTTAAAATTTTTTTCTGGAGATGAGGACCAAACCCAGGGCCTTGTGCTTATTAGGCAAGTGCTAAATCCCCAGCCCTGATGGTTATTCTTATATGAGAATAGCAATTGACAAAATGCTTTAGACCCATGAGAGTCAGTCTGTTTTAGTGACATAAATGGTTATATGTTATTTGGATTGCTGTTTTCAAGGGTACATATTTTTCCTGCTAAAGACCTGTCCTTATCAGGAAGCACAAAAACATTTTTACTGTATGCGTGATATATATATATATATATATATATATATATATGAATTTTCCATTGTATTTTGTCATAAAGTGTAGAAACATTCTTACTATACATGTGACATGCATTTGTATATGAATTTTCTGAGGTGACTTGCATTGTAGAACACTATCATTGAAGATTTCTACAAGTCTTGGAAATATTTAAAATAGGATCAGTATTTTAACATCAGCTATATTTATTTAATGTTAACCACAGCAGGTGATGTTTTGTATACGAAAATGCGAGTGTGTCCATAAGGTGAAAGGCACCAAGAAGGCTCAGTGAAAGTGAGTCTTAACTCAGAACCAGTACCAAACATGCTTCCAAAACCACTCACACACTTACTCTCTTTTCTGCATGTATTATGCACTATATCCACTGATCTCTACTGATGTATCCTTTTACA
This sequence comes from Onychomys torridus, assembly GCF_903995425.1. Classification (NCBI taxonomy): domain Eukaryota; kingdom Metazoa; phylum Chordata; class Mammalia; order Rodentia; family Cricetidae; genus Onychomys; species Onychomys torridus. The sequence continues at coordinate 27,969,503 of NC_050460.1, read as the reverse complement.
AAGATTAAAAGTACCACTACACATGATGTGTGCTCACTCACCCACCCAACCATTAATTCAGCTACCACTAAGGGTCTGATGTATGCTGGGTCACAATCTCCTCTAGCCCTCTTTAGTTTTGAGGCAAGGACTCATGAACTTGCTCAGGCTGGCCTCAAACTCACAATCCTCTTGCCTCAGCTTCAGGAGTCACTGGGAGTACAATGTGAGCATCCTTCACACAGGTAAGAGCATAATCAGTCATCTTATTTTCCTCAGATCTTTGTTGAAGAACATCACTTCCCCTCTAATAACTTTTTTTTTCTAATATTCTCCAAGTTGATACAACCTATTCTTCACTTTATTTTGGTTGAATTTCTCCATGACTGAGTGCATGCTTCCAAATCTTGAGCTGCTTTAAAATGACTGGTGTACCTTACATGATGCATCTCTCCTTTCTTACCGCTCCCTCCTCCTACCTGACTTCTCTCTTCAGAGTGCTCGCTCTAGTTGACATGGTTACTCTATAGGCTCAATTCCAACAAATGCAAGCTCAAGAGCGTCTACTACATTTACTGTGTGTATCCTAGTAACAACAGCATCAGGTATGCAGTTGGTGACTACTAAACAGGCATTGGGTGAATATGCCATTTTGTATATTTAAGAACAGGTTGTAGAGAAGTCTTAGAAGTGAAATTTCCATGTTAAATAGCATTTGAGATTTAAATGTATATTACTACATTGTTTTCCCTAGAAAGTTGTGGAAACTTACACCCACTTATAATTAAAAAAAAAACAAAAAACCAAAATGGTTCTAATATTCTCTAAGTTGATAAAACCTATTCTTAATTTTATTTTAATTGAATTTCTTTGTAACTGATGTGCATGCTTCCAAATCTTTAGCTGCTCATGATGACTGGTGATTAATGATTTTGTTTAAACCTTCTCAAATATCCACAGATGTTCCCAGCACTCCAGCTTTGGTACTGGAAGCTGCTCATGAGTTGTACACAGGACTTTTGGACTGGGACTGTATGAGCTGTGTCTTTCTTTATTTACCATGAAATCTATCATTTCCCATGTTAAGTGAAAATTTTATCATTTTGTTCCCTAATGATAGTCTCCAAGTCATCATCTTATTAAGGCAATCATTTCCAAGATACTTCCTGAGTCTGCCTTTTATTTTTAATCAGCACAGAAGTTTCTAGCATCTGGACACAGCCCATTCCTTTCAAATAACCCTCACATCCTTTTCCTATAAAAACTGTCCACACATGCTCAGCACTTTACCAGTCTGAGAAGACACAGATGGCTTCCCCTACACTTTGTGGTCTGGGGTGGGGGTGGGGTAGAGGGGACAACTATCCAGGAGCCTTTGGTGCCTGGTGGTTGGTTACCATTATACCAAGCCTGTGGTTTCTAGGCTTGGGCACCGGAGAGATAAAGCAAAACCACTGTGCCATGCCTTGCTGCTGGGGTGGGCAGGACTCAACCAAACGCTACTTGTGACTCAACCAGGAGCCCATCAAACATCAGGATACCAGTGAGCGAGTAGTACAGGGTGAAGAAATGGAAGAGAGACAGAGGGGCAGAGCTGTTCATGGCCTGGGTAGAGAAGCGGATCAGAAGTATGGTGGTAAGGAACAGACTAATGTGACCGGCCTGTTTGCCATCTGCGTCTAGGGTAAGGTCCAGGTCTGGGCTATTGCCAGGGGCTAAGCCTTGGTTTGAGGCCCTTGAAGCAGCCTAGGATCCTGTGTTGATGTCTGTCTGTGGCTCTTATTATTACTGAGGGCTGTGAAGAGACTTATAGTCTAGGCTGCCACCTGGGGCCATGATGGTGTCCAAGGGCCGCACTGCTACTGGGGCCATGCCCATCTGGGTGGCCTGCACTGCCACCTGGGACCATAGTGATATACAGGCCAGAGCTGGTGCTGATGATTGTGTCTGGTTTTGTGATCCTGCCACAGCTGGGATTTATGTTGATGTTTGGTGGCCCATGCTGCTACCAAATGCTACACTGATGCCCAGGGTCTAAGCTACAGCCTGTGGCCAAGATGGTGTCTGTGGGTTGTGCTGACATGTAGGCCATGCCAATTTGAGTTGCCAGCAATGTAACCTGGGGCCATGGTCTCATCTGGGTCAGGGCTGCTGCTGAGCGCCATGTTTGAGTCTGTGGCCCTACTGTAGCCAGGATCTGTGTTGATGTCCATGACTTCTGATACCATCAAAGGTCATGCTGATGCCAGGGGTCTGAGCTACCACCTGGGGCCATTTTGGTGTCCAAGGGTCATGCTGCCACTGAGGGCCATGCTGATCTGGGTGGACTGCACTGCCACCTGGGACCATGGTGACATCTGAGCCTAGGTCACTGCTAGGACTATGTGGCTGCTGAGGGCCACATCCAGGTCCATGGCCCTATGGCAGTCAGGGTCTGAGCTGATGTCCATGGCTCCTTTTACCACTGAGGGCCATGCAGATGACCAGGATCTGGTCAGCCACCTGTAACCACCTCAGTGCCCGAGGGCCGTGCTGTTGTGGGGGGCTATACTGATCTGGGTAGTCTGTGTTGCTACCTGGGACCACTACCTAGGACCATGGCTGGGACCATGGCCTGGCAGCAGCCAGGGTCTGGGGTGATGTCTATGACTCCTATTATCACCAAAGGTTCTTCAGATGCCCAGGGTCTGGTCAGCCATCTGGTGCCATATTGGTGTCTGAGGGCCATTTTGCCACCATACTGGTCTGGATGGCTAGTGCTGCCACCAAGGTCGTGGTGATGGCTGGGCCGGAGCTGTTGCCAAGTGTCTGGGTCCATGGTCCTGCTACAGCTGGGGTCTGTGATGATGTCCATGGCCAGTGTTAGCACAGAGGCGTCATAGAAACCACACATGTGGCAGAAATCTGAGGGCTGCGCTGAGCCAGCCCTGCCCTTTGGTGTCCTTGAGATGAATGGCCCTACCCCTCAGTGGATACTGCTGCTGGAGGGCTAGCTCTACCTCTCAGGGGAAAGCTGCCCCCTGCCCCTGTGCTCTGGAAAGATGGCCCCATCCCTCATCACAGGTGTGCAACTCACCAGGGCAGCATATTAGAGCTGACCCTGTGGTCAGGGACATAGGTGAGATGTTGCTGAGGGAGTAAGAGCAACAGGGCTGACACCGTCCCCCGTCATCTGCCATGTGGTGGCATGGGTGAGAGAAAGATGTCCCTCCCCACTTCACCCATCGCCACCCACAGCAGGTGAGAGAACTGGCCCCCGGGGTCACGAAAGTGGGAGAACTCAGCGGGCCTCACTACAGCTTCCACGATGATGTTCTTTTTCTTTTTCCTTCCTTCCTTCCTTCCTTCCTTCCTTCCTTCCTTCCTTCCTTCCTTCCTTCCTTCCTTCCTTCCTTTTTCCCTCCCTCCCTCTCCCTCCCTCCCTCTCTCTCTCTCTCTCTCTCTCTCTCTCTCTCTTTTTTTTAATTTTGTTTTGTTTGGGGGAGAGGTTGCATGGGCGAGGGGATGGGAAGATAAGTGGGATCAGGATGCATGATGTGAAATCCACAAAGAATAAAAGTTGAGAGAGAGAGAGAGAAAAAAAAAAAACTGTCCCACACCACTGCTGTTGAGCAGGCTGAGAAACAATGGGCTGTATTTTAATTGGTGCTCTTACATTTGGGTCTCTTATGCAGTAACACTTACACAACTTTTCTTTTGTCTAACTGCATAAGGAATATGCTTTCCAGAATGCCAGAATCAAATAATGTATCTTACCACAATGAAGTAAAAAATATTAGGGCTTTGATATATAACTGGGCCTAATTTTAAAGAGTGGACTCAGTGTTTTGTACTGTTTACTTAATCATAGCCCAAGAGCACTTTCGATTTCCTCTTATGAATGCTTGTGCATCTCAGACTCATTTATTTGGATGGCCATGCTTTCATGGAAAATCAGAATGGGAGTTTCCTGTTGGCATTTGTCAGATGATGAGCTGTAAATGTGTAAAACACAGAATCCTCACAGCACGAGAACATAATTTCCCTGAGATGATCTGCAGCGCTGGGATCTCCTGCCTCTGCAAATCTTAGCATGCTGACACTTTTGTAGAACTCCCGCCAGAAAGAATAGAAGGCATAGGTCATTTGCTTTTTAAAAATGACTTCTTTAGTTTTTGAGATTATATTATAATTACATCACTACCCCCTTCCCTATCCTCCCTCCTAAATCTCCAATAAACCTTTCTTGCTTTCTTCAAATTCTTGTCCTCTTTTTTCATTAATTGTTATTGCATACATATATGTCTATATCTATGTCTATCTATATCTATATCTATTCCTGAGTGCATAACTATAACCTGATCAGTCTCTGTAATGTTATTTATATGTATGCTTTCAAGACTGATCATTTGCTATTGGCCCTAGTTGTTTCTTTGTGTAGGGTTGAGGCATCCTGGGGTACCTCTGCCGTGTTAGTATGTTTACTGTTATTGTCCTTATTTAGCTTGTGTTTAGGCAGTCATGTTGTAAGACTTTATGAGTGTAGTTTCCTACATCCTTAAGGGACACAAACTTAAGGAAGCAAGCTCCCTGATCCTCTGGCTCTTACAACCTTTCTGCCCCCTCTTATGCAATGTGATGGACCTTAGGTATAGGGGCTATTTACTTGTACAGTGGTTTCAAATATATAACATTGTAAGATTATGTAAAAATATGTATTATTGCAAGAATACTGGACTAAGATCTCAAGATAATTTTCATTCTCTTGCAAACTTGTGCTATATAACTTTTTCTTTTTTTTTCTGTTGGTTTTTTCAAGACAAGGTTTCTTTGTGTAACAGTCCTAGCTGTCCTGGAACTCACTTTGTAGACCAGGCTGGCCTCCTACTCACGAAGATAATCCTGCCTCTGCCTCCCAAGTGCTGAGATTAAAGGCATGAGCCACCACTGCCTGGCTCTTAAATTTTATTTATTTGTGTGTTCCTACACATGTAGGGTGGCCAGAGACCAACTTTCAGGAGCTGGTTTTCTTTTACCGTGTGGGATCTGGGAGTTGAACTCAGGTGCTGTGGATATCGCTCTGTGTAAATAAAGTTCTGATTGGCCAGTGGCCAGGCAGGAAGTATAGGCGGGACAAGAGAGAAGAAAGAGAATTCTGGGATGGAGAAGGCTGGGGAGAGACACCACCAGCCGCCGCCATGAAAAGCAACATGTAAAGACACTGGTAAGCCACAAGCCATGTGGCAAAGTATAGACTAACAGAAATGGGTTAATTTAAGATAGAAGAAGCAGATAACAAGAAGCCTGCCACGGCCATACAGTTTCTAAACAATGTAAGTTTCTGTGTGCTTTCTTGGTTGGGTCTGAGCAACTGTGGGACTGGCGGGTAAGAGAGATTTGTCCTGACTGGGCCAGGCAGGAAAACTCTAACTACACTCAGGTTATCAGGCTTGGTGTCAAGTACCTTTATTCACTGAGATGTCTTGCAGTGGTCTTATTTCTAATAATTCCAATACATGGCATTTGGGCTTCCAATCTTGGACCTTCTGAATTTGGGTATGGCATGTTCATTATAATCTGCCATACTTTGTAGATATTGTCTCTACTCTTTTATTCAGTGGGAAATGATGAGCATCACTATTTAGCACATAGAGATGATACTTAATAATTTGTGATAATTAAACTAAATTAGCAATATGTTGACCGAAATACAATTAAAGATCATAGCAACTTGTTTTTTCCTAAAATTCACAAGCTAGAAACAGCTTTTAGATTCTATGATCCAGGGCAAAGGAAGAAATAATGCTTTTTACCTTATGCTGAATGGCATAAGAACACATTCACACTAATATTCTTGCTGGGTAGGACTGCATGAGATTTTTTTTTTTTTATAAGCAGCAGCCACAGGGCCTGATGATTACAAAGCTCCAGTGGCTGATGGAAGAAGCACAGAGTCCCTGACTGGGCTGTGGATGGCTGCATTGTAGGCATGTAATGTAGAAACTTCTCCATGCTGAGACTTCATACTTGGGGTGGTCAATGCTGTGATAAAGTTTGTAAAATAAACACATCAACTAAACAACTTTCATTATTATATCCACAGGGAGTCTCGGTATGAAAGCTTTTCACATCAAGGATAATTTCAGTGCAGATTCCTAAAGCCTGAACATGGGAGACCAACCACGCAATGAGAAAGTTCTTAAAGAGAAATGTGAGCTTTGGAACCTATGAAGTTTTACATGTACTTTACTTAAACATGAATTATTGAATGATACTTTCATTTCATAAAAATAAATATTTTATGTGGAAAAGTTGGTCTGTCTTCAGAAACTTTTGAAACTGTCTTTCCTCCCTGTCAATTATGGTGCATTTTTAGTGCAACAAATGTAGCCTGCATCCTCATGTCTGCCTCCACTTAGCCGACAATAGGTTTAAAATTATTTGCAGTCTTGTTCTCTCTTCCATTCAGTTGTCTCCTGATACTGAATACAGTTTTCTCTATTTCAGGTGAGCCAAAAGCACCACGGATCTTAAGGCTCTCGAGGAGAGTTACCAGTGTATCCAGTAGGCTGTGGAGATGGCACAGTGGGTGAAGGTATTTGCCACCTAGCTTGACAACTTGAGTTCAAGTCTTTGGACCCACATGGTGGAAGGAGAGAACTCACTCCTATAATTGGTCTTCTGACCTCCATGTGTATGCCTATGGCATTCATATTCCACTCCCACAGTAAATGAGATGTTAAAAAGAAGAATCACCCTAAGCTTGGCATGGCTTCTTTCTTAAGATGTCTAGGAACAAACAAACAAACAAAACAAAACAAAAAAACCCAAAGCATTTCCCCACTGAAGCTGAGCATGTGGGGCAATTTCTGTTTGGTTCATTTTAATTGTCTGTCTTGCAGCTGCACTTTTCTGGCCTTTTTGCATTTTGCAAACACTGAAAAAATGTAGAACTAAAACAAAAGAAAATTGTGTACACACATTCATAAACCCACATTCACACATACCTTCTCTTACATATTCACACATACATGCACACATTTACAGACACACTCACATACACATAGTCACACTCAGAGAAACACACACAGACACTCACATGCACATTCACATATATACACACACTCACAAAACACACATATACAGCCCACACTTACAAATACACTTATATGCACCCAGTCAAACACATTCACACTAATACATACTAACACTCATATACCCATTGATGCATACAGACACATATACATACTCACAAGCACTCTCACACAATCACACACACAAACACACAGTCACAGACATAGTCATACACATTCAAATACACTTACATACACTTACACACTCATGTACCCACTCACATGCATAGTCAGATGCTCAGATACACCTAAACACACAGTTAAATACATACACTCACATGCACACTCATACACACACACACACACACACACACACACTCACATACATACACTCAGAGTCTTTATGCATTACATAGACTATAAGTCTAGCTCTAAGTTGAAGGCAAATGTAAGTGGACCTATCAAAAATCAAAAGGAAGAAACTCCAAGGAGAAAAAGAAAAGATTCCAGAGGTCTAGTTTATGGCTCGGTTGTGCAGAATGTGTTTACTTTGCTTGTGTCCTTGAGTTTAATTTTCTGCACCATCAAAACCAACTAACCAGACAACAACCAAACAAAAACCCAACCAACCAAAACCAACAAAACCAACAAAACCAAACACACACACACACACACACACACACACACACACACACACACGAGAGAGAGAGAGAGAGAGAGAGAGAGAGAGACAGACAGACAGACAGACAGACAGAGAGAAGTCTAAGAGTCTAATGGAATAACTAGAGTTTTGTAAAACCTAAGCTGAATTCAGTTATGTTTGTATTATCTGTATGAATGAATTTACATTTTCTCTATTTACTAAAATACACACAAGCAAATATAGTTTAAATAGTCTGTGAGCGATATATGTATATTTATGTATTATTATGTATATATTTTGCAGATTTAAGTTCTAACTTTTACAGTGAGATGTTGCAGTTGATTTCAAAAGGGGCAATAATCTGCCAGCACACACAATGTCTCAATGCAGGAACAAGAGCAATAATTTAGTGAAAACAAAATTCTAGCACTTGGCTTCTTTTTTTTTCTTTTTCTTCTTTTTTCCCCCTCATTTTTCTTTATTAAGAAATTTTCTACTCACTCCACATACTATCCACAGATCCCCCCTCCTCCCTCCTCCCACCCCAGCCTTCTTTCCCAAGCCACTCTGCCTCCCCACATCCCCCAAATCAAGGTCTCCCATGGGGAGTCAGCACACTCAGCCTAGGCAGGTCCAAGCCTCTTCACACTGCACCAAGGCTGTGCAAGGCGTTACACCATAGGCACTGGATTCCCAAAAGCCTTCACATGCACCAGGGACAGATCCCAATCCCTCTGCCTGGGTGCCCCCCAAACAGTTCGAGCCAAACAACCATCTTCCATATCCAGAGGGCCTAGTCTAGTCCCATAGAGGCTCCACAGCCACCAGTCAACAGTTCATGGGCTTCCACTAGTGTGGTAGGTCATCTCTGCATGTCCTCCCATCATGATTGGCACATATACACAATGGAGTACTACTCAGCAGTTAAACAAAAAAACCAAACAAACAAACGAATGATATCATGAAATTTGCAGGCAAATGGATGGATCTAGAAAATATCATCTTGAGTGAGGTAACCCAGACTCAGAAGGACAAACATAGTATGTACTTACTCATAAGTAGATACTAAATGGGAGGAAAGGGATGGCCAGACTGCAACCCACAAGCCCCATAGAGGCTAGCTAACAGGAAAAGACCTGAGGAGGGACACATGGATGATCATATGAAGAGAAGTGGATGAGATCTACATGAGTGGACTGGGTGGTGGGGGTGGCAGAGAGTGAGGAGTTGGGAAGGGTCAAGCTGGAACAGAGACAGAGTGGAAGGGCAGGGAGGAAGATACCATGATAGATGAGGACATCATGGGAATGGGAAGAGGCAGGGTGCTGGGGAGGCTCTCAGGAATCCGTAAGGTTGACCCCACCATGTTCTGCTGGCAGTGGTCCAGAGGGTGCTTGGACCAGTCTACTATGGTGACCATCCTAGCAAAAAACCTAGCTGTCATCATAGAGCCTTTGTCCAGTGACAGATGGAGATAGATACAGAGATCCATGGCCAGGCACCAGGCTGAGCTCCGGGAATCTAACTGATGAGAGAGGAGAGATACTGCAGGTACTTGGCTTCTAATAAGCATCTTGGGAAAGGTATCCAGGAAGTATAAACCAATGTAAAGTGGCTGTAAATATATTCTTGAAGGTTTATGTTTTTAAATTTCCCAAGTATATAACTAGTGGGCACATGCAATCAGCAACTATTATGCTACAAAAATATTTAGTCAGCATTTTAAAAAGTCTTTAACCTTAAGGCAATGTTTTTATTTATAACTGTTACAATGCCTGACAATATATTACAAATAACAAGGATGAGTTGCTTCAAGTGAGTCAGTCTCTGTCTTTCTTATTAATATATCACTGAAATAGATGAGTTGAGTTTATCACATACACACACGCAAACACTCACATACACACACGCAAACACACACACAACTAAAAATTGAATAAATAAATAAGTTTGCTTTAGAGAAGGTTTGGGAATGCATCTAGCTCAGTTGACCTAGCATGCATGAAGCCATGGGTTCAGTCTCCAGTACCATACAAACATGGTGACACACATCTATAAGTCCAGACAGGTGATCTTCAAGGCAAGCTGGCCAACTAGATTAGCTGAATCAGAGATCCAAGGGATAATCAAGGGAGACACACGGACAACAGCTTCCTTTTAGGGCCTTGGGCCATGAACTACTGCATTTGGCTCAGTTCTCAGCCTGGAGCTGCCTCATTGGTGAATCTCCTGTGCTTTTCAGCTCTTGAGACTGCACTGCTTTGGATTCTCATGAGCATCCACACTGCTCCTTGATCTTTGCCTTCCTGTCTCTGCTACTCTGCTTTGTTTTTGTTTTTTGTCATAAGCCAATAACTGATGTTCATGCCAATAGCTAAATAAATGCCAATGACAAGTCTGGTTATGGCTCATGCCCACTGTGTGTCCTGTAGTCTCCATATACGTCATTAAGATGACATAAAAATGGTGGCTTCAGAGCAGGACAGCATCCCATGATGTTGACCAAACCCACCACATTGGAGAATTTCTAGGGCCCAATGGTATGTACCAATGTTTCCCATAATATGGAGCTGGGACACCCAAAGGCAAGTGCAAAGAACCCTGTGTTAACACAGGTCCAAGTACAGTAGCTGAAGAAAGGTGTTGTTACTTGGTATGCTTGCTTCATCTACAGCAACAGAAGCAGTGAAGAAATATGGGGCTTGAGGTATCACCCACTTTGTGTTGACCTCTGATCCACCCAAAAATCTGGCTAGCATGTCAACAAAGCCAAAATAGAAAGAAGGCCATGCTCATTAGAACAGTGACACACTACTAAGAAAGAGCAAAGGTATACAGACTAACAAACAAACAAACAAACAAAAAAACCCAGATAAAAAAACCAACCAAGATAAGCTTTCAGAGAGATAGAGTAAGAAGCAGGTGGGAAGCAGAGCCAGATAATGGTTTGTCAGCTGTTCAGCAGACTCAGCCTTCTCTTTGGGTTGTCTTCTATTTTTGTACACCCTCTTCCTTGCTGGTTTCAGATTTTCCAGATTTGTGAGGAGCATTAATTTAACTTTCCTTGCCCCTTTTGACGAGGGCTCTTTTAGGTGGCATCATGCCTCCAGCGGCATGTAAGTTTAGTACGTGGCCCCAGGAATTAAAACAAACAAACAAACAAAAAACCCCCAATTTTCTTTTCAGCTAAAGATATAGCAAGAAGTCTGGTGCTGGGGTTAGGAGAAGGAGTGCTTGTAAGAACACAGGGCTGCCTGCCTGGGCCAGTGCTCATATTCTGAGCCAGATTCCAACTGAAAAAGAACTTGAAACCATCAGTAAGTCGAATACAAAAGTAAAGTTGCCCTTAAGCAAAGAAGCTGTAATCAAGCCTCAGCTGGACAAACAGTTGCTAGGAAGACTAACTAGATGACTATGGCATTTCTTTCACTGGATATTGCTTGTACACATAGCAATACACATACCAGTACACATAGCAGCCAGCATGGTGGAGGATATCCACAACACTTTGCTGCTGGTGACATTGGATAAGCTTTCTACTTCCTTTAAGAAGGTGGGTGGTGGGTCTGAGAAATGCATAAGAGAAACAGATAGATGCAAAGTTCCAGGGAACTGGGTGCCCTAGCCTCTGGGGTTCAGACCCACTGGTCCTTCAATCACTACTGGCTTATAGGTATGTGTGAGTTCCCAAACACTAAGTGAAAACAATTGACTCCTCCTACATTCATTTCCTATCTCTCTGTCCTTCATTTCTTTATGGCCAGTGTCTTGAAACCTTGTTTCATTGGGGGAGTGTTAACTAATCTTTCTTAGTTGTTTCAGACAATGGATTACTTCATCTTTGCCCAAAGCAGAGGATTCCAATACTAACTTCTACACACTACATTCTTTATTTAAATAGACGAATAAGTAATATTTTAAAAATGTGAACAAAGAATGCAATATTTATGTTTACACAGAGACTTTGTCCTGAGGTATAACATTAATAGTTTGAACTCTCCTTTAATTTGTCCTTATATTGAAATGATTATTATTTAATATATGTTAAGCCTCCAAGATATGGATGCCATAACTCTACTGTAATTAATCAAAATCTTGCCTGGAGAACTTGAGATCTAATGGCATGAAAAATACACGGTGTTGGAGCTCAAATGTAGAGCTGAAGTAAATGTGAGCAGTGAAGGCTAGTGTGGAAATGCACTAGGCTGAAATGTCAACCTTCCATTTTGAAGCACTTTAAATGGGAAAGTCAAGCTACAGAGGTTTAATGAAAGGAGTAACCATTGAGAGCAATAAGAGGAGATAAATTATGTAGTGCTCCATAATTAGAATGCTATGAGATGACCACACAGAGATGGGACAAAGAAGAGCTCTGTATCACAACCTCCTGAAGTAGGTGGACAAGTTTTCTTCAATTTTAAAAATGAGAATGGTAGAGTCTAGAGAAAAAAGTAGTGAACTCTTCAAAGACCTGCCCCGACATCTTGAGTGAAGCTGGCACACTTAATTGTTCATTTCTTTAAAGATTTTTATTAATGCTTTGAGAATTACATACATTGTGTTTTAGTCATAATTAACCCTGCCCCCAACTCTTCCCAGATCCACTCTTTTCTATCCACACAACTTTGTGCCTTTCCCCCTCATTAAGGACAATTTGTGATGCCCAAACATTCTTGGGTGTATGGCCTTCCACTTGGACATAGTCAACTTATCAGTGGCTACTCATATAGAAAATTGACTTTCCTCCCAGCAGCTATCAATTTCTAATAGCTCCTTGACAGGAGATGGGACTTTGTGCTGAACTCCCCTCTATATGCTGGAATTTGGTCTGGTTTGAGCTTTTGCAGGTCTTGCATACAGTGTCACAACATCTGGGGAGTTCATATGTGCAGCCACCTTGCTGTGTCTAGAAGATACAGTTTTCATTTGTCATCTATGGCTCCCAGATCTTACATTCTTTTGATCCCTCTTCTTCAATGATCTTTGAGCCTTTGAAGGAAGTGGTGAGGTATATATGTTCCATTTGAGGTGGAGAATTTTGTAGTCTCCTATTCGCTATACTTTGGCCAGTTGTGGGTTTCTGTGCTAATAACCGTCTACTGCAAATAGAAGCTTCTCTAATGAAGGTTAAAAGATGTATTACTCTATGGGAATAATGATGAGTTATTAGGATTTGGTTTAATACCATGTCCGTTTAGCAAAATTGTAATAGCAGTTTCTCCCCTAGGGCCTGTGATATGTCTTGCTATAGGCTCTTGGCCTGATAATGGTGCCAGGTATGAGTTTCATCTTGTAGAGCAGGACTTAAATCCAATAAGAAGGTGATTGGTTACTCCCATGATGTTAATGCCGTTGTTGCACCAGTGGCATATCTTGCAAGGCAGGTCATTATTGTAACTCACAGAGTTCAGAGCCTTTCTTCCATGGCTATGTTCTCTTTTCTTCATCTGCACATCCACATATACCCACATGGGTGTAATTTATGCTTACTTTTATCTTCTCTCAGTATGCATAGCACCTTTTAGCACTATGAAAGCTAGTTATAGGGATGCAGCTTCAGGGTGAGTACCAGCTTGGTTTCATCATGTTTTATGACTTAAATAAGTAGTGTCTTCAGCAACAGGGTTCTGACTGTCAATTCTGGACAGTGATTTGTAGTATTGATAATACCCTGTGATATATACAGGTCTATGGCCTCTCACTGGCCAACAACTCCAAAAGAAGTAACCTATTCCTGGTGCTAGGCCTTTTATTTGCTAATCTCCAGTATCTAGTAGGGACATTGTCTTTATTATAGGGTAGCTCCATCTTAATTCTCTCTCTCTCTTACAGATGTATGCCTGGAAGCTTCTACAGCAATAGACTTCTGTCTTAGGGTTTCTATTGCTGTGAAGAGACACCATGACCATAGCAACTATTATAAAGGAAAATATTTAATTGAGGTGGTATAGCTCAGAGGTTTAGTTTATTATCATCATGGTGGGACATGGAGGTGTGGGAAGACATGGTGCTGGAGAAAGAACTGAGAGTCCTACATCTTGATCTGCAGGCAACAGGAAGTAAATTGTCACACTGGGTGTAACTTGAGTATAGGAGACCTCAAAGCCCAACCTCACAGTGACACACTTCCTTCAACAATGCCATACCCACTCTAGCAAGGACACACCTCCTAATAGTGCCACTTCCTTTGGGTGGGGGCCATCTACTTTAAAACCACCACAAGAGGTTTATTCAACCATTATCATGGCAGGAGTCAAGGCAGTGCCCAGGCAGAAGTGCTGGAGAAAAAGATGAGAGTTCTACATCTGGAATGGCAAGTGACAGGAAGAGAGAATGACACTGGGCCTGGCTTGAGCATCAGAAACCTTAAAGCCCACCCCTAGTGACACATTTCCTCCAATAAGACCACACCTACTCCAACAAGGCCACACCTCCTAATAACGCCACTCCCTATGAGCCTATGGGGGCCATTTTCATTCAAACCACCAGTTTCCATATGGCTTTTTTGAAAAGCCTTTAGTCTTATTTATTTTTTTCTGTATTCTCTCTTCTATCCTGTGATCCTCTCCCCTATCCTAATTTGACCCTTTCTGTTCCATTATCCCCCTCCATACCAGTTTATTTCATCTCCTTTCTCTTGTGAGGCCTCTGCTTGGCCCTTTTAAAATTTTCTGACCTCTGTGGGGTATTCCAAATGAGCAAACATACTGGAAAATTCAAAGCTAGTTGCATCTTTCTTACACAGTTATGAAGACATACTAAGCCCCAATGATGCGCTGACATGATTACCTAGCTTCCTTATTTCAGTGGGTGTAGATTTATCACCCAGGGAAAGAAAGCTTTGGAAGGGTTTAATTTGATGTGGAAGTGGTAGGCGATTCTGTTGGAGTGGTTTAAGAGCTTATGCATATTTATATTTTGAACTGTGTTAACAATTTGGTAGTTTTAACAGCATTGCAGAACCATGCTGGACCCCTTGCCTTTTGAACTGCTCAGCAGAGCTTTATGCATGCTGTAAGTGATGAGTGAATCATTTTGGAAAAATTAAGGATATTCTGAATTGTAGAAGAATTAAAGCTAAAACACACCTCTTATTTTAAATTGGAAACAACACTGCTTTTCTTTCTTGTGACTTCAAATTCTATTAAGTGAGATCTGTAAACAAGGCAGGAATCTATCTCCTGATGTAATGCTTTCAGGGTGTAAAGGATAATGAAGGACTTATTGTTTTGCACACGTTCCTTTCTTCCATGGCTGCTTTCTCCTTTCTTCATTTGCACATCACTTCACAAGCCATTCTTTCCACCACCTCCATCATTGTCCACACTGGAAAGACAATGCCCTCACTTGCCTTTGGCAAGTGTCCTCTTTGCTTCCATCCTTGTCCTTTGACCTTCTGGTCTCTATATAGTAGCCATGGTGGCTTAAAATATATTTTATTATCTTCTGGTTAAAAATTTTTGCATGTTTTCTTTTTTAACTGAAAGCAAATCCTTGCTTATTGGTGGCCCGAGTTCTTAAATTCTGTTTGGGTGGTTGCGATTGCCAATCTTTGCTTGGAATGCCTTGTATTGTATCCAAAAGTGACCCACATTATGGTGTGCCTAGTAGGGCAAACATGAAACTCTCCATGAACTTTCCTGAAAAACTACACACATTTGGATATTTGTCTTATAGGGTTGGTAAAAGTGTTAGGCATGGTGATTTCTAATTGCAAAGCTTTTGGAAATAACGATGGTTTGGAAAGTGATGGTTTGTTAATTGAAGAGAAACATTTCCGTGTCTCATGCTGTCTTGTGAGGCAGCCATTCCTGATGGAAACAATAGCCACCCAGGGTCTGTGTTGATACAATAAGCACATGCCATTCATTTTATCTCCCTTAGTATGTTGTCACCTCCACAAGCAGAGTTTTCTAGCTCAAATGAGCATCCTCAAGACTGGAACACCTGACCTTCCCTCCAAGGTCAATTGCAGTTCAGTCGTTGGGGATGAAGCTATTACACCTGTGTTGCACAATTTGTGTTCTGCCCTGATCCATTTTGTGCCATTAATGTGGGCTCTGCTAGTCTGTCAGACGAAAAGGCTACATTCAGGGAGACAGACATGAAAAATGACCCAGGGAGAAACAGGATTTTTCTAACAAAGAGATACATCAATGTAAGAACTTATTAAAAACATACCATTTATAATGCACCAAGTGTGCTCGTTGCTGTGACCATCATTGTTATTCTAAGCTACTTTCACAGGCTTTCAGAGCCGACCAGTGTCCTCAGACAGCCCCTGTTGTAAAAGATGGATTTTTCTTTTTATATTGCTGCTGTTGTATTTGTTCCTCTGCTTAGTTCAAAGGGCTGCACTTACCTTCAGCCCTGTTTGTGCCAATTTCCCTTCTAGCTCTTCTCTTCTAAGGTGGTTAGAGGAGTAACTTTTTTTTTTCTTTTTCAAAGTAAGATGCATAGAAATTACCTTTCTGCTTTGAGGAATTTAAAAATCCATACAAATATGATTTTTTCCTTTAACATGAGCCTTATAAGACTTCTGTAACATTCTATTTGCTTTCAATAAAAACACCTTGACAGTTTGTATTGTCATGTGTAAGTGTACTGTGTGTTTATATAATATCAAGAAGAGGGTAGATTCTTCCTCAGTGGACATTTATGGAATGATGCACAGTCTTTTAAAAATATTTACCTTCTTTTTATGGATAGAAATAACCTCTGAGATACTCGAATCAACTCAACCAACATGCTGCTGGTTGTGGACACAGAGGACTGCAGCGACTGACCACACCAGTCTCTCGGCATCAGGAGTGGTGGTGTTGAACTTGAAAGGAGCGTCTGAGCAAGGGGTCACATGACAGGCTCTAAGGCAGACTGCGTGTGGGAGAAAGTACCGGGTAAACTTTTAAATTTTTAAAGACATTTTTTTCATGTTTAATGGAAACATTTTGAAATATACTTTTCTTTGGTTTCTCCCTGTGTTCCTCTCTGTCTTCCCATTAACTCCTCGCTTGCACTCTTCCAACTCCAGTATCTTTAAATCACACAATTCTAGTTTTCTTCATGGTTGAGTAAAACTCCATTGCGTATATGAACCACATTTTCTTAATCAGTTCGTTTGCTGATGGACATCTAGCCTGGCTCCATTTCCTTGCTATTGTGAATAGAGCAGTTCTGTGGTAGGATATGGAACCCTCTGGGTAGATGCCAAGGAGTGGTATAGTTGGGTTACAAGATGGTTCCATTTTAGTCTTCAATAAATCTTTTAAGATAATTTCCATGTTGACACTGACACCAAAAATGAAAAAAGGACATGCTTTCCCCATGTCTTCACCAGCCTTGGTTGGCATTTACTTTCTTGATCTTAGCCATTCTGACTGAGGAGGGATGGAATCCTAAAGTAGTTTTAAATTGCATTTTCCTGAAGGCTAATGATGTTGAACACTTTCAAAACTATTTATTGACCATGTCTGTTTCTTCTTGGGAACTGTCCATTCAGTTTATTGGCCTATTTATTGATGGAAAGTTTTGTCTTTTGTTGTTTAGTTTTTACAGTTCCGTATACATTATAGGCATTAACTCCATTCTGAAGTATGGCTGGCAAAGACTTTCTTCTATTCTTGAGGCTGTCTATTCAGTCTGTTGATAATAATCCTTGCTATGCAGGAAACTTTTTAATTCATATAACCCTATTTATCAACCTAGAGGTTGTTTTCTGTGATATAGTGAGAATTTTTTCCCCCTGTACTTATCTCCTGAAACACTTCCCCTATGCTTTGCCTTAGTATGTTCAGCATTTTCTATTTAAAATTAAGGGCTTTGATCCACTTTAAAGTGATTTTTATGGAAAGTGAGAGGTTTGGATCTAATCTCATTATTCTGTAGTGTGCATCCAGTTTTGCCATCACCATTTGTTGGATGGACTCTTTCTTTCCCCTAGTGTATATTTTGATGCCTGTGTCAAAAATTGTGTTTCCACAGTTATGTGGGTTTGTTTATGGACATTCTATTATGTTCTATTGGTCCACATTCTGTTTTTGTATCAGTATTGTGCTCTATTTGTCACTGTGGCTCCATGGTGGAGTTTGAGGCTGAGTATGGAAATACTCAGGCAAACTTATTTCTGTTTTGGATTGTGTTAGAACATGGTTAGTCTATTGTGCTTCCATATGATTTTTAGGATTGTTTTTCTGGTCCTGTGAAAAGTACCACTGCAATTTTGGTGAGGATTGTACTGAATTTGTAGATTGGATTTGGTATGGTACTGGTTAGTTTTTGCCAGCTTGACACAAACTAGAGTCATCTGGGAAGAAGAACCTCAACTGAGGGCATATCTGTAGGCATTTCCTTGGTTAATGATTGATGACTTGTCTCTCTCCATCAGATTTGCCCTGTGCTGCTCTCCGAAGGTGGACCAGGAAAGCAAGCTGAGCAACTGTGAGTGAGTCTGTTGGCAACATTTCTCTTTGGTCCTGCCTTGGCTTCTCTGGATGATCGACGCCACTGTTACCTGTAGGGTAAATAAACCCTCTCTATGTTGCTTTTGGTTGTCATGGTGTTTATCAAAGCAAGTGAAGGCAAACTAGGGGAGGTAGTAAAATGACTTTGTAATATTGATTCTACTGTCTAGGAGCACAAGAGGCCCTTTCTTCCCTAGGATCTTCTCTGATTTCTTCTTTTTTTTTTAGTGTCTTAACATTTCCATTAAAGAAGTTTTTCACCTCCTCAGTTAGGTTTATTATTATTATTATTATTATTATTATTATTATTATTATTATAGCTATTGTCTAGGGAATGCTTTCCTGCTTTCTTCTGGGCAGCTCAGTTTAGCTCTGATTATATTTCTAGCAGGGTGAACTGTCTCCTGACTCTCAGAGAAACTGATGCTCAGAGTCTTTTACTCCACTCCACTTGTGGGACCCAACTCAGTCTAGCAGCTTAGCATGGCTGGGTTACTTTTGGAAAAAGTCCCATCTGGTATTATTTCTGCTCTCTGTAGCTCTTTATTTTATTGCTACATTGATTGCTTTTATTTATTTATCTTTTAAGAAGTAATGTTTTTATTCTTCTCTCATATATTATATCCCGACCTCAATTTCGCCTCCCTCTACTATCTTCCTCGCAACTTCCCCTCTCCCCCAGATCCACCCCACTTCACCTCCCCTTAGAATATAGCAGGCCTCCCAGAGATATCAACCTAACACGGCATAACAAGCTACAATAAGACCAGGCACATACCATCACATCAAGGCTAGATGAAGCAACCCAGTAGGAGGAAAAGGGTCCCACAATCAGGCCAAAGAGTCAGAGACAGCCTGGCTCCCTCTATTAGGAATCCTGCAAGAACACTAAGCTACTCAGCCATAGCATATAGGTCGAGGACCTAGGTCAGACCCTCATAGGCTCCCTGATCTCTGTGAGCCCCCATGAGTTCCGGTCAATTGATTCTGTGAACCTTGTTCTTGTGGTGTTCCTGACTCCTCTGGTTCTTCTGATCCTCCTCCCCCTCCTCCTCACGGCTCCCCGAGCTTGGCCCATCTGCTCCCATCAGTTGCTAGATGAAGTCTCCCTGGTCTCTTTGATGAGGATTCTGCTAGGCTCGAGTCCCAGAACACTCTGCAGGCAGGACAAACTAGGACAGAGGTTTTGCAGCTGGGTTGGTGTCCTAATCTCTCCACTTGAGGCCTTGCCTGGTTAGAGAAGATGGCCAGCTCAAATTCTGCCCCCCCCCATTACTGGGGGTCTTTGCCAGAGTTACTCTCAGGTTCCATGGAGTTTCCATTGCACTAGGTTTCCACCTTGCCCTCAGATCCCCCCTAATTCAAATTTCTTCCAGTATTTACTTCCTCCTTTCTTCCAACCAGTTTGATCCCAACCCCACCCACCCCAGTCCAACCTTGAAATCTACCTTTCCTTCCCAGGGAGATCCTTGTGTCTCCCCTTAAGCTGTCCTTGTCACTTAGCCTCTCTGGGTCTGTGGATTATAGCATGATTATCTTTTACTTTACAGATCATATCCACCTATTAGTGAGTACATACAATGCTTTCTTTCTGGGTCTGGGTTACCTCACTCAGGTTGAATTTTTTTTTTTTTTTCATATTGATTACTTTCAATCTTGACTTTTTTTTCCCATCTGAACTTCTGGTCTTACAGATGCTGCCACTATCTTAGCTCCTCCTCAGAAGACAGAACATCCAGCAGCACATCAGCTCCATACCCCTGTCTCTCAGCAAGACTCTTGTTCTTACTCAAGTTTCAGTCTCCCATTAGGTCTGCACAAGCAGAGGCATATTGGTGAAATTATTAAGGCCACTCCATGTAGTTAAAAGGGAGGTTTATTTTGTGGGGTAACTTACAAATGAAGGGATAGGTCTGGCAAAGGTATAGCGCAGTCTGGCGGTGTTCTCTGGAGAACTCTGCTCGGTCTACCTCCAGCGACCAGCGTCCTAGAACCAAGAGAGACCTCTCCTCTTGATCCTGAGTCTTCAGCTTCCTCCCTCAGCCCCACCTTGTGGGTGTGACATTACCGAAGCCTCAATGGGGGTTGGAACTTCCAGGCCAAGGCTGGGATGGCTACCCACTACAGAGGCAGACACACAACCAATGGCAGCTCTTCTCAGCGGGACACATGCTTCCTAAAGCTCAGGCACTGCATTAGATGTGCTCTGTAGATCTGTAACCATTATGGACCAAAGGTTTGTGTTTACAAAACTTTATATGTAGATATCCTAACCACCAGGAAATGAGATTTGTCAGTCACTATGTTAAGAGTGGGATTCTCACGAATGGGATTTGTGCTCTGTGAGTGAAGCCACAAGGAACTAGCTGGCCTTTTCTACAATGAAAAGATGTAGGTACATAGTGCTGCCTAAGCATCAGGAAACCAGTCTTAACCAGACATCAAATTTGCACACTTGCAATTAAGAACGTCTCAGCATCCATGTCTGGGGTAAACACATTGCAGTTATCAAGTCAAGATGTTTTGTTGCAGCAGTTTAAACAGAACAAAATAGCACACGTTTGAGGTAACCAAAGGTACAGCCCTGCTAAACAGCAACCATATGCTGGTAAGCCCTTCTCCATCTCACAAATCTTCTTTAATAATTATTTTATTATTTAACAAGTATGGGTGTTTTACCTGCCTGTATGTGCATCTAAGGAAGCCAGAAGAGAGTGATAGATGCCTAGGAACTGGAATCAACAGATGCTTGTGAGCAGTCATGTGGATGCTGGGAAATGAACCTCAGTCTTCTGGAAGAGCTGTGAGTGTTCTTAATCTCTGACTTTCCAGACTCCCAAATTGATTATAATTTATTCTATACACAAGTTCTGCTATAATCTAGCCATATACCTCCTTTCAAGGAATCGTGTGTGAAATGTTTTCCAAATTCTAACTTAAAAAGAAAATCTCTTTAATTTCTGAGAACTCATGAGTCAGTATTTTATGAATTTTTGAAGCCTATACTTTCTCTTTGAGATACAAAATTAAAACTTTATAACATCCTTTTTACTGAGACTTAATTAAGACAACATCAAGTTTTACTTTGTTGGTAGTTTTAAGGCTCAGACATTCCCTTCTGCAATAGCATTTTATTCTTTGCCAACTAGTTTCATTCACACATCTTAAAATAAAACAAAGCATTAAAAATAAAACAGTTTAACATTGTGGCAGTATTTTTAAAAGCTGTGCATTTTATTGGTTAACAAAATCTTCACAATAAACAACTCAGGTACTCGGACTTCCAGTTTTCTTATTTTCTTCCCAGTTTCTCCTTTAATTAATGTGTTTATGAAATATTATTAGCACTAAGTTCCATGGTAATGTTAGGTGTTATTTTCTCCCCTTCTGTCCTTCAACTTCTTTTTCTGTATTTGCCTCAGTTCCAATCTCATTTGCACTTTGTTACCTTTGATTGAAAAGCTAAGGATAAAAGTATGTATGAGGGTAATTTTTGTTTCATAGGCTATATGTTTTACATCTGTACATAAGTATCATGATTTCTTTGTGCTCATGTATTACTTTAAAATTAGAATAGCCATTTAATATAATTACAAAAGATATTGGAAGTAAAAGTATGTTAAATACCAGCCTATTATGTTGGCAAAATTACATTCTATTTTTAGTACTTAGTCAAAAAGAAAGTTCTCTCAATTATAAATGAATTTTAAAGTGATGAAAGTTAAGTTAAAATATTTCTTTAGATATGGGTTTTGCATACAAAATACTGTCAAAAGAATACTTATAATAGACAGAAATAGTCTCAACAGAGTTCTTTTCATTGAGTGGTGAACAGCGAGATACTGAATAAATCTGATGTGGTGTTGTGATCATCAAATATTCTTTCACTCATTCATCTCCCCCCACCCATTGCATTCAAGGAATTTTTATATGACCCCAGCTAGAGTGGTACACAAAATAGGTATACCAGCCAAACATTTGCTAATTACATAAAGAAATTTATTTTAAAACAATTCTTTAGTATACATGAAATTTTACCTTTTATTAAATATTCAGGCAAATTTGCATACTGATAAAATGGTTATGCTTGTTTATGTTTAGATAAAGAAATAAATTTTGTTTGATTATTTGGCGTGCCAAGACATAAAGCATCTTTAGCTTTCATTGTTATTTGGTAGTTTGATTGTGTCAGTACTGAGAACACTGCTTTGCATGGACACACAGTGCAAAATGGTGGAAAAGCATTTATGGCCATTTTGGAATTTTCTGAAAACTCTTTTCTAATCCTAAGCCAAAATCTATTAACATTAAAAAAAATTAAACTTGTCCTCAAATAGCAGCTGTTTAAAAAGGAAATAGTCTTACCATGAAGGCCAAAGATATAGTCATTTGATACTTGCATACAGGAAATGACTATGGGAAAATATTAAGTTTTTGTTTTCTGTAATTAAACCATCATCTTTCTGTAAGGGTTAGGAAACTTTGCATGCCCAGTACAAACTTGGCAACTTGTAATTCATAGTGTGTCATAGTTTCAGGTCTGAGGTGTTTGAGGCAGCATTTGTTGGTGGTGTAGGCATGAGGTCACACACCAAGCATGCATGTTGTGTGTTCAGAAACAAGGCTGCAGTGAAGCCATGAGGTGCAACACAGGTGAGTTTTGCCTCCAACACCCCAGAGTAGTCATATATTTGATTTTTAATTAATCCAGGAGACCTTTACCATGGCCAGCTTTTTCATGATTTCCCACATTCAGTTCTAGGAACTGGCATAGGGTTACAAGCCATAAAGAATCTGGGCTCTGGACATTTTTCTAGGTAGTGGCTATGTTCCCCAACACCCAGAACCTTATATTTTAGCAAGATGTCAAAAGGTAGGTATCACATAGAGACACATGGACATTTACCTAAGTATGGATCTTATGCTACTAGTGCTTAAGTATAAAATACTGATTTGCGTTTTCCTGATGGCTAAAGATGTTGAGCAATTCCATAAATGCCTTTCAGCCACTTGAGATTCTTCTGTTGAGAATTCTCTGTTAAGCTCTGTAGCCCATTTTTTTAATTGGATTGTTCAGTGTTTTGATTGTTCAGTATTTTGATGTCTAGCTTTTTGAGTTCTTTATATATTTTGGAGATCAGCCCTCTGTCAGATGTGGAGTTGGTGAAGACCTTTTCCCATTCTGTAGGCTGTCTTTTGTCTTATCAATCATGTCCTTTGCTCTACAAAAGCTTCTCAGTTTCAAGAGGTCCCATTTATTAATTGTTGCTCTCAGTGTCTGTGCTACTGGTGTTATATTTAGGAAGTGGTCTCCTGTGCCAATTTGTTCCAGACTACTTCCTACTCTCTCTTCTATCAAGTTCAGTGTAACTGGATTTATGTTGAGGTCTTTGTTCCACTTGGACTTGAGTTTTGTGCATGGTGACAGATATGGATCTATTTGCAATCATCTGCATGTTGACATCCAGTTATGCCAGCACCATTTGTTGAAGATGCTTTCTTTTTTCCATTGTACAGTTTTGGCTTCACGTCGAAAATCATATGTTCAAAGGTGTGTGGATTAATGTCAGGGTCCTCAATTCGACTCCATTGGTCCACATGTTTGTTGCTTTTTATGCCAGTACCAAGCTGTTTTTATTGCTGTAGCTCTATAGTAGAGCTTGAGGTCAGGGATCATGATGCCTCCAGTGGTTGCTTTATTATACAGGATTCGTTTAGCTATCCTAGGTTTTTTGTTTTTCCATATAAAGTTAAGTATTGTTCTTTCCAAGTCTGTGAAGAATTGTGTTGGGATTTTGATGGGGATTGCATTGAATCTGTAGAATGCTTTTGGTAAGATTGCCATTTTTTACTATGTTGATTCTACCTATCCATGAGCATGGGAGATCTTTCCATTTTCTGATATCTTCTTCAATTTCTTTCTTCAGAGACTTAAAGTTCTTATCATACAGTCTTTCACTTGCTTAGTTAGAGTTC